>NC_090815.1:133587769-133890799 GCF_000390325.3 Nicotiana tomentosiformis | reverse complement strand
ATAATGGTTACATTACACTAGAGTATATTACTCATGAAGTGTTATGTGCAATTTACAAGGGGAAAATATATTTGTACATATGATTACGTAATTTAAAAGGGAGAGAAAAAGTAAAATGAGAAATAAAAATAACACTGAATTCATCATTGTTTTATGAAAGAATTATCTTTTGCCAAATGTATGTTCCTCTCTTCCCCTGTTACATTGTCTACCCCATTTTTGCTGTATACTTTTTTTAACATTTTGTTGTCTGTGTAATTCTAAACATGCTGAATGTCACAAGCTTCAATACACCAGGCAACTTGTGCAGCTACGCTCTTCTTACTCATGTAGCCATTCCGTATCCAGGTTACACTGTATGTAGCATGTCAAATTTTTAATACTTAACTCAATGTCTTCTGTACCATTCACATAGAAGTTGATCACTTGTGAGGTACCTTTATCCAAATTAATAATTGCTGATACTTTTGCAAAAACAGATCAACATTTTCAACACCTTTACGCTTCTGCTGTTATCTATACTTTAAAGTGGATATCAAATGTTTATTAATCCAGAATTAAACTTCTGTGCTCAACTGTTCATCCATTTGAAGTTATTCTTTTTCTGGACATGAGAATAACCAAACATTTTCTCTTTCGCTTCACTGCTCTAACCAATGACTTATAATAACACTGGCTTAAAGAATGACTTTTCAATGTTGACCTCTTAGTTAAGTTGCTTCACCTTTTTTCCAGTAAATTTTCCCAAAATATTTATGTTTGCATTATCTTCCAAGTCTGTCCTTTGTTGTTTCTTATTTTCTTTTAATTTTCTTCGTACAACACCTTTTGTAAGTAACTCATTTAAGATATGCAGACAAGATTGATTTGCTATAGTGACCAGTTGTAGGATTTTCTCTCTTCTTACCTCATTTTTGTACTGGATGCAGGTGGGAATGGTGGAAGGGGTGGTGACGTGATTTTAGAATGTTCCCCTGCAGTCTGGGATTTGAGTGGTCTGCAGCATCACATTGTGTGTTTTCTTCCATACTGCATGATGTCTATTGCACACTTGACATCTTTATTAATTGGATTCTCCCTGTCATTTGACTGATATATGTGTGGCATTTTGCATCTTGGTTACCTAATTATTTGTGACATGTTTCAGAATAAAAAGAGAGACGGAAATGGGCCTTCCAAAAATATGATAGGGAGCAGAGGAGCTGACAAGGTTAACTTTTGTCTCTCTCCAAATCCTTTATTAGAAATGTTTTAGTATTTTTTGCTAATTGTAAAAAGAGTTAAAACTTCCACTCCACTTCTGTTCTGATTCTGTATATCACGTGGAATAGCACAAAGCATTTAGAAAATTTTTGTTTAACTTTACTTCTCTGATTCCTTAGAATATATATTTCTCTACCCAAGTTAGCAGCTAAGTATTGGTGTTGTTTTTGACTCTTTCTCTTTCAAGAGGTGACCAAAGGAAAACACTAAAATGAAGCTTCATTCTACTTCTTATATTGCCTTCTCGCTCAATCTTAATAATAGAAGTTTGGTCTACCATTTGGTTTTAATTAGTTTCCAAGTTACTCTTTCTTTGGTTTTTACAAATTCTAATTTGTAGTACAACTTATAAGAAGAATTCTTCAAGCTCCGTGTTCTTTTGTTTAATCTTTTGATAAATATTAAAGGGTCCTTGGTTTTCACTAAATATCATGCATGTGTTTAATTTGGTAAGTTTGTGGATGTAGTGATCATGTTAATTAGTGCATTTTTAGTAAATAGTAAGTTAGTAAAGCTTCTTGTTCAAGTAAAGTTCTACAAATATCATAGGCTATCTATTTGTTTTTTTGGTTTGTTTGGTTCATTTTTGGGAGCTTCAGATGTCCACGTAGTATGATTGCTGTGACAATGCGACCCATGTTTAAGCACTATGAGGAACCTATTTACTAGATGGATGGCTTACTGACTTTATAAACCTTTCCAGTTTCATTGTTACCCTTATTTGAGAATACTGTCTATACTAGGTAATTTTATCCAATTCTTTCGTTCTGTCCATTTCTTCATTGCAGTTATACACATTATACCACAACAATCTCCATATGAAATAATAGGTACTCTTGGTACTCCTATTATTTGATTTACGATACTTAGATAAGCTTCTTGTGAAACTACAATTGTTTTTTCTTAGCATAATAAGGTGCACTGACTGTGCTTACAAAAATAAAGTAAAAAAGTACAATAAGTGCTAATGTAGATGTCCAGGTTCTCGAAATCTTTTTTACACCATTCCATTTGAAGACTTTGCTTACTGAAGGGAATACATTTTGTTCTCTGGCAATTTTTTTGAGTATTTTCTACTTAGTGTTCTCGCGCTCAAGCAGAAAGTTTTTCGTGTTTGAAATGATTACCTGATAACAACGACACATCCAGATAACAAAGAGACATATTATGCATCTTTTTACAGTCAGTTTCTTCTGCTACTTCATTTCTTCACCTGTTCGAATAGTGAACATTTGATTTTTTGCTTGAAGCCTTTTGTGAGCTTCCTGGTGTTAGTTATCAACATTATAAACCTGCTTCAGTATTGGAATTTTCATTTGGATCGTTCCATGGAAGAAAACATATCTGTCCAGTGGATATGTGAGAACCTGTTTGGTAAACTCTGTATGGAGCATTACTTTTTCAGATCTTTGGCCCATCTACACATAAGTTAATGGAGGAACTAATAATATTCTATTTATGGGTGTAAAGCTATATTTAGCCAGAAATTAAATGGGGGACCTGTTTTCGGTTTTTAGACCAACTATTAGCTTCTCGAATGTAAACTATTTTGAAGTGCTAAGAACATATTTAGTAACACCTGTTTAGACAGGACTCCTTAAACTACTAAATTCAAAATAGAAATTCCGACCCTTTGTGATATTTTTCTAATGTACTCCACATAACCTGATAGTTCCCAATGTGGTATAGCGTGAGGATCCATCACTCTTGTGTGCTGTGCTTCATTTGTGATGGTTTTGGACCTTGCTCAAAATTGCCGTTTGGCAATAATCCTTGATTAAAAAAAAAAACAAGAAAATAAATTAGACTTTAACTTCTAACACTATCATATCACCTAAAAGATAAAAAGAATTAACTTAAATAGCTACTTGCATGCACTAGCGCTTAAACTTAAAATAAAAGGCAAATATATAATATATGTATAATTCATGAATAATATGTGTGTAATCGTGTATAATCATTGTATAATCTATGTATACTGGTTAGCAAAAGTAAACAGTAAATTCGACTAGCTATTTGTGTAAAAATCCCAAAAGATAATACAGCATAGAAAATAAATCCAATAACCTGGAAAATAAGGTAGTAGTTTATTAGCTATACCATTGTTCACGTTGGGCCCGAACTTGTCCGGGCTAACCCTACTAGTACTTGTAATAATCGAGACAAATACTTCAACAAATTTGGATATCGATATCAATGTTGCATCCTTGTACATAACTAGAAACTATTAGTGATTTAGTAAATCGGGTTTCCCACACCCATTGACGAGCTAACACGTTCCCTAATTGTACAAATATAAAAAAGAATTAAAATACCTGAAACTAGAGTAATTGGTGAAAGATAAAAATAAAGTCCATTTTCAAAACACGGTAAGATGTGATGAAATGCATTTCTTAAGCACAACAAAAAATAATTGCAAAGATTCCTTGATAATGAGAAGATGCAAAACACAAGTCAATACGAGGTCTGTAGCTCAATTTGGCTTGAAATGGTGAAAGTCGAATTTTTGGAGATTTTGACCGACAGTGAAATTTTTGATATCGGGGTCGGATTCTAATTTTGAAAGTTAGAGTAGGTCCGTAATATTGAATATGACTTGTGTGTAAAATTTGGGGTCAATCGGACGTGGTTTGGTTGGTTTCAGCATCGGTTGTCAAATTTGAAAGTTTCAAGTTCTTTAAGTTTGAATCAGAGGATGATTTGTGATTTTAGCGTTGTTTGATGTGATTTGAGGGCTCAACTAAGTTCGTATGGTGTTTTAGGGTTGGTTAGTATATTTGGTTGAGGTCCCGAGGGCCTCGGGTGAGTTTCGGGTGGTTAACTGACTTGGAATGGAAGTTGAGAAAATTTCTGAAGTTTGGTCTTTTGCTGGTATGATCGCACCTGCGAGGGTATTAGCCGCAGGTGTGAGGCCGCATGTGCGGCTGGCTGAGCACAGGTACGGAAGGGGTGGAGATTAACAGAGGTCACAGGTGCGATGGTTTCTCCGCACCTGCGATAGCACAGATGCAGACCAATGGTCGAAGAAGCGGAGGCAGCCAGGGTTAGTCGTTTTCGCAGGTGCGCCCATATTTATTGCACCAGCGGGTGCATAGGTGCGAGCCTAGACTCCGCAGGTGCGAAAATGCCTGGGCAGAACCTAAATTAGAGGGTTTCCGAGATTTTTGGCCATTTCTAACGTGTTGAGCTCGGATTAAGGCAAATTTTCGAGGGATTTTCAGAGGAAGCTTGTGGGTAACAATTCTTAACCCCTTTATGGTTATATTCCACTAATCTATGGTTGATTTCATCATTTAATTTCATATTTTGGGTTGAAAAGTTGGAAAAATGGGGGAAAGGTTCTTCAACCGAATTTCTAAGTTTTGATTGGGATTTAGACATCGGATTTGGATAATTTTGGTACGAGTGAACTCGTGAGTGAGTGGGTGTTCGTATTTTGTGACTTTAACCCGATTTCGAGACGTGGGCCCGGGTCGATATTTTAGGACGGATTTCAGAAATTTTGTTAAAGTCTTGATTTCATTAATTAGATTAGTCCATTATAGGCGTATTTATGATATGTAATTATTTTTGGCTAGATTTGGGCCATTCGGTGTCGGATATTCGTGAAAAAGGCATTCTTACTGATTGATTGAGTTTGGTTCGAGGTAAGTGGCTTGCCTAACCTTGTGTGGGGGAACTCCCCGTAGGATTTGTATTGTTTTTGATATATGAGCGCCGTGTACGTGAGGTGACGAGTACGTACACAGGGTAATTGTGTAAAAACCCGATTTTTCTACTAAGTAATAACCTGATTTCTGTCTTATTTGAGTTCATCAGCATGTGTAGTATCCTGCTAGATTAGAATAGCATGCCTACTTGCCTTAACTACTTACTTGAACTACGTGCAATATGTTTAGTGAATTTACGTGTCTTTCCTTAACTGATACTTAGGTTGAACTGTAGAATTTCGTGCCGTAACTATTGAATTCTATTGTTTCGCTTCATATTTACTTTGGGACTACAGTTTGGTATTCCGGGAGATCCCCATGTATTGCATATTTACTTTAGGACTAAGGAACGGTATTTCGGGAGATCCCCATGTACTGCATATTTACTTTGGGACTACGGAACGGTATTCCAGAATATTCTCCTATACTGCATATTTACTTTGGGACTATGGACCGGTATTTTGGGAGATCCCCCTGTCTTGCATATTTACTTTGGGACTACAGAACAGTATTCTGGGAGATCTCTCTACACATTTACGTTTGAGACTACGAAACGGTATCTCGGGAGATCCCCTGTTGTTATCTCTGTTTACTGAGTTGTTGTCTTCTATGATTTCATTCTTGTTAAATTTTAGTCTTTATTTTACTGTGGTATTTCATTCTATCTTGTTTTATTATATATATATATACCAGTAGGGCCCTGATCTGACCTCGTCACTACTCGCCCGAGGTTAGGCTTGGCACTTACTGGGTACTAATTGTGGTGTACTCATGTTACTTTTCTGCACATGTTTTTCATGTGCAGATCTAGGTGCTCCTTATCAGCCCCACTATCAGTGAGCCGGGACAGTTTTGGAGACTTCAAGGTATATCTGCCGCGTCCGCAGACTTGAGAGTCCGTTTCTACTGTGCCTCATGTCCATTATCTTTTGTATTTTTCCTTGTTAGACTCTGATGTATAGAGACACTAGATTTTTCTTCTGTAGTTTGTGATTCACAATGTTCCGGGATTTGAGATTGCTGTGTATTTTTGAACAGTTAGTTGTTAAATTTATGTTTTTATTTCATTAGTCCGCAAATGTTAGGCTTACCTAATCGTAGAGACTAGGTGCCGTCACGACGTTATACGGAGGGGAAATTTGGGTCGTGACAACAACAATAATTTTATTAACAAGCAGAAATAATTAATTGCTTACATTTCAATAATTTATAATTTATCAATTAACTTCACAAGAAGTAATTAAATATCAAGGTATGGTGTAATTATTATTATTAGGCACAATTTTTGCCGAGGTCGTACGACCCAATCCAAAGTGTCGTGTACACTGCCGAGGGACGTGCGGCGTGATCCATAGATGCATCTATATTGTCGAGGCATTCGGCCCGCTCCACAAGAAAGGAGGACATTTTCTTATTAACCTCTGAAATGAGAAGTTATTATAATATTAACACGTAGAATGTTCAATCTCTATTAACAATTCAATAATTTACACAAAATTTCAAGTATATGAAGTTTCGATGTTTTACTATTTCCTCAAACAATTTGCAATACAATTCCACTAATTTAATTATAATAAAAGGAGTAATTATCACAAGTAATTCATGATTTGAGTCCTAAATTACCCGTACTTTAGCATAAATAGTAGCCACGCACGGGCTCTCGTCACCTCGTGCGTACGTAGCCCCCTCAATTAACAATAATTATTAATTTAAATCACCTATTGGGTAATTTCCCTCTTACAAGGTTAGGCAAGAGACTTACCTTGTCTCAAAGCCCACTCCCCGATCACAATGTCGCGAAAAATCTCAATTCGGTGCCGAAAAATCTGAAACTATCCAAAAGTTATATAAAATAATTAATACATGCTCAATAATTCGAAATTAGACTATTAAATAAATTACCCTATCCAAAAATGATAAGTTCCTAAAATTCACCCGGGCCCACGTGCCCGGATTCTGGAAATATTTGGAGGGAAACATTACCCATAATCTCAAGAACTCAAATATAAAATTTCCATTCAATTCCATAACCATTTTCGTGGTTAAAATCTCATTTTTGTGAAAACCTAGGTTTTTCATCTAAACCTTTGATTTCGAAGATTTATCGGTTATAATCTACCCAAAATGTATGTATTTAACTCAAAGTGTGTAGAATTAACTTACCTTCAAGTTGCTAGTTGAAATCGCCTTGTAACGATCCGGCCGGTCATTTTGAGAGTTATAGCCCCGATCTCCTATTTAACTGCTCTTCTATATTTATTTTTGCTATTGTGACTTATGGGGAGGTTTCGTTTTGGTTTTTGGAGTGTTTTGGGACACTTATTTCCTAAATGGAGATTTAAGCCTTAAGATTTGGACCGTAGTCGGAAATGTGTGAAGACGACTCCGGAATGGAGTTATGTCAGTTCTGTTAGCTCCGTTAGGTGATTTTGGACTTGGGGGCATGTAAATAAGATTCGAAAAAGAATAAGAAGAACTGGATAAGAAAAAGGTGCACTGATGAGGGATAAAGGGGGAGGATTTATCCATGAAGAGAAGAAAGAAAAGGGAGGCGAGTACTGACGGGATCCTTTTATCCCTTTCGTTTTCATTTTCTATTTTTTTTCTTTTAATTTTATTATTTTTTTAATCAAATTATTGTTTTCACGCGTATTTTCTGTATTATTCAGTAATTAGCACCTAGTGAATGCTGAAATTTTGCTGTTCATGAAAGGAAAATAGAAGTATGGCCCTCTTTAAACTTGATGGGACTTATTGAAATCTGAATTAGATTGTTGTTAGTTTACAATTTCCATTTGCATAAAAAATAAACCATAACATAGTTATACTCGTTTATTCATGGAGTTGAATATGCCATCAAAAACCATACATATCTTTCTTTCCATACTGTCCTCCAAATGCTGAGCGGGGTAGTGTTCCAACAAGAGGCTTTCCTTTATTGTCCGGTCGAAGTCTGTACCAGTTTCTCAAAGGACCATGGGTTGTCCCTGGCATTAAATTTAAGAAAAGCTGCCACAGTTGAGCTATGAAAGGGCATTGAATGAAAAGGTGGTTGAGAGTTTTCGAGTGATTTCCAGAAATTATGGTTCAAGCACACCTTCTTGGCTGCAATCCAAGCAAAGGATGCTACTTTGTAAGGTGCTATCGACTTCCATAATTGCTTCTAGGGCCACGGTTTAATTTGTTGCTCTTCGTGTGAGAGGAACTCAAAGAGGATCTTCAGGTCATTGATTTCATTGTTTCGATTGGTCGGGGTTCCATAGAATTTGTCGTTGAGCCACTAATCAAATACCTACCCTAGAACTCTTTGTTATCTTGAGAAGGATGTAAGAGATTTTGATCCTTTTACCTTTCGACCGGTGATTGCTCTGGTTTCATTCTGTCCGTCCTCATTAGTCATAACAGGGATAAGAAAGTTGAGGGTGAGGGGCTTTTCCTTTCTCGACACATCGCTGGATCTTGCTGGCCAAATCTTCCCACTTCCTGAAAATATTACCTTCACCCTTCCCAACTGCCAGAAGTTGCTGGCAAAACCCAAGGAGGTGCTTGCTGATGAAATTTTTTGCGTCTCTCCAGCCATTCATACCACAGTTCTGAATATTAAAGTTGTTCACTAATGTCATAAGATTTGTTATCAGCGATGAAACAAATATTTTAATCCATGTCTCGATCAATCACTTGAAGAAACTTTCTAGTTCTAGTTCTTACTAAATGAACATAATTTGTGCTGGGGAACGAGTAGCTCTTTAGCTGGTTTACCAGCAACATATAAAGTTCACTTTGGATTTGATAATGGTGCTGTGACTTTGTCTTGTTTTAGTTACTATTTTACTATGTATGCTACTTGTATTGGCACTTTTATTCACTTTGATATTTTGTCTCTAGTTCCAGGAATAGGCGTCTTCAAGTGACCTTGGCGGCGCTAGAAAGGGAGGCACAAAGGAATTTCAGATAATTGATTCAGCGCTATAAATGATGTAAGATGCTAGAAAGGACCTTGGGATGTTTGGCATTTGTTAGTACTAAATATTTCCTACTTGTATTTATGCACACTTGGTTTTGTGGTCATAGCTGAGCTTCTTGCTGTAATTTAATTTCTATATGTTATATACATACTATTTCATCGTATATCCTACTTATATTTATAGAGATCTATTTTTGTGGTCATCACAATTGTGTCATTTCTGAGTTTAATACTATTAACTAGCTTTAGAGAGAAAAGAGCGTGGAAGTTTATCCCATGGTTGCAGTCGGTCACGTTTTTTACAAAATTGAGTTCTTGCAACGTAGAGTCTTATGTGATCCTAAGAGTATCAACTAGGCAGCATTTATTTTCTCACCAAGAGTCATATCCTATCTCCTAGAAACTGGGTGGTGTTGGTTGTGTTGTCCACTTTAGTGTTTCCTGAGGAGACGTGCATAAGCTTGAACCTGAAATTTTCACTCTTGTTGGTTAAATATTTTGAGTAGCTTGAGTTATCATTTGGTCATTTATTGAGATAGGTGAATCTGAAATTATTGGCAGTGTTCTAGAATTTGGTTGCCAGATTATGTTGTTAGCCTTTCTTGTCGCAGTATGAAGGAACTAGGAAGGATAGTAAATGGCTTGGTCGAACTAAAAATGCCTTACATTGAGGGTGATAAACTTATGACTATTAGCGTATTTTGGCGAAAAAGTATTTGTAAGCTGATTTGACCAACGTATGAGCTTACCCAAGCATCCTCTAAGCTTTGAAGAGATTTATCATGCTTTGACCTTTTTAGTTGAGGTAACTGGATAGAAGTGTCTAAAGATGAATGGTATCGTTTGTTGAGTAAGTCGAGTTAGAGATGTAAACAAGAGTCAATACTTCATATCAGGGTAGGATCTTGTTAAAGAAGACCCCAAAAATCGTCCCAACAAAGTGCGTATTTAATCTGCTAGCAGGGCCAAAAAGAGTTGCTCCATATTATTAGTGTTCAAGCAAGGGCTCAGCTAGAACATGTTTCCTTTAAATTGTTATATCGATGTAAATGGTTGATAGGAAAAAAGCCGAAAGAAAACCACAAAATGGAAAAACTGGTAAAACCTAAAATTGAAAAAAATCAACTTCTATTGGTTTGAATCCAAGTAATGGTAATTTTATTTTACAAACCAAGTAACGGTAATACCTGAATCCAAATATAGTACGTTCATTGTTCAGCAGCAAATATACTACGTTCTGCTCTTCAGAATGGTTTTTGATTACTTGGATTCAGATATTTACTTTTAGATTGAGTAGCAAACATGCAAAACAATATTACCATTACCATTCTTTGGTTTGAAAAAGTTATTGCAAAGATTCCTTTAATATAACAAGCTGCAAAACATAATGCACTATAACAAAATCTCCTTCGAGTACATCCTTTACGCACAAATTCTATTTCATGTCTCACTTTCAAAGATACAGCTTGTAAACTCCCAAAAGTAGTCGATAATTGAAAAACACTTTTAGGCATTGAAATTGATTTTATAAGCAAACTATTTGTATTATGAGTAGCTATATCCCTGAAACGAAACATTGCCCTTCGTGAAGGAACTGATACGAATTTTTCGTCATGTAATTCAGAATAACAAATCAAAGGTGGATCTAGAATTTGAACTTATGGGTTCTAGTTCTAGATTCTAGGACAACAACCTCAAATGCTAATAATTGAGTTCTGAATTAAATTCTTGTACACATATACAAGGTAGCGAAAGCTACCATATATTCAAGCCTAAATCATCCCCTGACAACAAATCCTACCCGTAATGGGAGGAAACACCGTGAAGAAACTCCGGAAAATGCCTCACAGGTATAACGTAGATGTGGTAGTAAAAGAGAAGGAAGAATTCTTCTTGGAAAAGGCTCGCGCTGAACAAGTGAGGACACAGACACAAAGATCCTGGTGAGAAAGGGCAATGGAGACGGTGAAGGTGAAATGGAGCTGTTGTTGGAACAATTGAATGTGAATACATGGAGGTATAGGTTGCCTGCTTCGACAATGCCGGAGCTGGCCACAGCGGCATTTCACAATATATATATTGAATGTTTGCTGCTCAACTCAAAATTAATATCTGAGTTCAAGTAATCAAATACCATTCTAAAGAGCAGAAAGTGATTTATATGTGTTTTCATTCACATAGCAAGAACAACGTTATGCACTCAATGGACTACGCATCCAGCATAAAAGTTTAAGTCACAGAATATATGCCACGCAGAAACTCAATCCAATTTCTCTACACACCAGCTACTAAATAACTTTAACCATTTTTCCCTGTGCATAAGAATAACTACATAAAAAAGAAATTTTTTAATTAGATTATCAAGTAGAAAGATTGTGCGATATTAGTGCTGTTGTTTGTAGATAGTACAATTGAAAAACTACAACATAGGCGATAAAACTAAACATATTTGTGACAACCACAAAACTATGTCTCTTTCAGTTCCATGTTAGGATTACAATAGCACAAGAACAACAAAGCATCGTTCCCTGATAAGACAAAAATAAAAGTGAATTGGAATTCTTGAAGCTAGAGTAATTTTATAAAAAAACAAATACGCAGTCTGAATCAAAGGACATAGTAAAGATATATAGATAACAAGACACTATATCCATTCTCAAGACACATTAAGATGTGATGAAATGCATTTCTTAAGCACAATCCTTGATAATAAGAAGCTGCAAAAACATTTGGGAAATCAATCCTAGCCAGTATTCTTGGATGCGTAAGAAGATAATTAAAGTAAGGAAAGCTGTGGAAGATGCTGGGGTTAACTATGCTTGACATGCAGCAAATGAAAACTTTCTCAATCAGAAGAATGTATCATCAAATGAGGGGTTCCTATACCAAAGTGGCTTGGAGAAAACTGATATATAACAACCAAGGATAACCTAAAGGGTTGTTCGTCTTAAACCTGGCAGCAAATAGGAAACTGAATACAAAGGAGAAGTTGATCAAAGGGAGTTATTGACGACCAGGTGTGTCCTTTGTGTGCTATGGAAACCTGAGAATGAGGACCACTTGTTCTTTAGTTGTAGTATCTCTGCAGGAATATGGGATAAATTGCTCTACTGGCAGGGAATCAACAGAAAGGCAATGAAATGGCAAGAGGAGATGGATTGGGCAGCAGTACATATGAAAGGAAAAAGTCCCAAAGCTGTCATATACAGAATGACTATTGCAGGATGTTTGTACACCGTGTGGCAAGATAGAAATAGTATGGTGTTTCAAGGCAAAAAACGAAGTAGTGAGATGGTTGTTAGGCAAGTTATACAGCATATCGTCTCCAGATGTTATGGGAAACCAAAGCTAGCGAGCAAAATATCTATCTGAACTGGCATCCTTAGTTGTGTATCAGTAGAAGTTCAAAAGGGTAGGTGTTTAACTGTAATACTTTGACTAAGCCTAGGTGATCCAGATGTAGCCTAGAGTTGTGGCTTCATGTCCAACGCTGGCTGGTAGGGTTCTGTTTTTGTGTTTTGTACTTGCTTGTAAATTTCCCTCTGGTAATAAAATTGATAATTAATTACCAACAAAAATAACAAGCTGCCAAAGACAAGTCAATATGATAACAAAAACTCCTTGCAACAACAACAATAACAACAAAAAACCAAGTGTAATCCCATGAGTGTGGTATGAGGAGGGTAGTGTGTACGTACACTTTACCCCTACAAGTACATCCTTTACACATGAATTCTAGACTCCACAAAAGCAAGATTCATGTCTTTCACTTTCAAAGATACAGCTTATAAACTCCAGCTAATGGTACCCAGGGGAAATTTAGAACCCATTGAACCCTTAGGAACAAAAACTCTTTGCAACAACAACAATAACAACAAAAAACCCAGTGTAATCCCATGAGTGTAGTCTGGGGAGAGTAGTGTGTACGTAGACTTTAACCCTACAAGTACGTCCTTTACACATGAAGTCAGGGGCGGATCTATGTACAAGCTTGAGGGTGCCACGCCACCCGGGCGACTTGGTTGAAACTCTATGTATATATGCATGTAGCTGTATATATGTAGAAGACATTGACTAAATATTAATGTTTACACCCAAATGAAAAGCTGGCACAAGGTGCCAGTGGTAGAGGATCAGCCTTTTCTCCCAAGGCGCGCGAGTTCGATATAGTATGCCGTTTATCCTTCTCCAAATCATCATTTTTCGGCCGATCACCACTAAAATAAATATTATGGGATTGCTACCAATAAAGTTTAATATTTTACTTTTGATAAAATAAATAAATTAATAAAGCAGGAATACTACACTAGGTTTGTTGTTCTTGTTATTGTTGTAAAGCATGAGTAATTTAAAACAACCCCTCTATCTCCACAAGATAAGGGTAAGGTTTGTGTTCACGCAACTCTCCTCAAACTCTCACTATGTGGGATTATACTAGTATGTTGTTGTAGTAAAGCATGAGTAATTGATATAAATTCACCAAATCCTTATGCCAGATGCAAATGACTATAGCCATTTGTGGGTTTGCTTCAGTTTCTACAATTCTCCTACTGAATATGGTTTGAGGGCATGAGTGATAGATTAAAAAAAAGTGATAAAGAAATCCATAGTATTTCAGATTTCTCCTCCCTAGCGAATTAGGATTCAGAGTTTCTCCCATAATCTTGCTATGAAATTGTAGAACTTCATGATGGGGAAGACCATGGCGAGGGAGAGCACTTCTGCACAATGTGAATTTCGTCGCTGACTTGTGCTATGTTCGTTGGAATACCAATGCACATTAGGATTCGGGCAGCCAATATGTTGAGAAGTGTTATTAGTATTTGTTGTAGTGTTGAGGACAATCCATGCTCTTTAAGAAGTGTTACTAGATATATTAACCCTCTTTGTGCATATCACCACGCCTTGTGGTGGTACAGTTGAAAATTAACAGCGTCTAATACTCTTTTTTGAAATTACTAACAACTGTTATGTAAACGAAAAAGACGAATAACTCGAACTAAAATCTAAAGTTGATCAAAACCGATCTATTAAAATTTACTCTGTTTGGATCGGGTAAATAACAATACGCTTATATTTAAAGCAGTATGACACCCGCAACCTTGAAATCCTGGATCCGCCTCTGCATGAAGTTTAGACTCCACAAAGCAAGATTGATGTCTTTCACTTTCAAAGATACAACTTATAAACTCCCGCTAATGGTACCCAAGGAAATTTAGAACCCATTGAACCCTTGAGGAAAAGGTTTCCATCAAATCATCCTCCTAAAAAGTATTGTTCTATACTTCTATATTTTCATCTTCCATCAATTCACTAGAACCATGCTCAATTCTGTAGCGAATCCCACGGTGGATTCGCCATTGAAAACTTGAAAGAGAAATTCAAAAAAAGAGAAAAGAAATTAAAAGATAAGAAATCTGATTTTCATTCAACATAGTTACCAAAAGGGAAATACACTGAAATAAAAGGCCAAGGCTTCTACCGGATGAGACATGTGGCAACTAATCCTACGGCCACTTGTAGGGACTAAAAGCAAAATAAGTACCAGACTCAATTAATAATAAGTAAACTAATGACCAAAATATAAAATTAATACCACTAAGCAAACATCTAGAACTGCCCATTTCTCTGTTTCGTTACATTTTATCACCCTTCGAAGAACCTTGTCCTCAAGGTTCATATAAATCTGGAATTCCTTGAACAGCCTCATCAGCTTACATATTGGATTGATGTTCCAAACTCTTGAAACTGCAGAGAACCACAAATTGTGAACCAATAACCTCCAAAAACAAAATCAGGCACTACTGCATTAGTTTGACTCCAGAATAGTAGTGAAGTAAACTTCCAAACTAATCCTACAATTGTGCCACCTCTTGAATAAAGTGATCTCCTTGACTGTGGTAGAAATATTATCTTGTCCAATATGATTGTAATGGACCTCTGTATAATGGAGCACCATAGGAGGAGGACTCTTTTCGATACTCAGAACCGAATCAAGTTAAGAAAATTATTCCTTTATATTAAATCGAGGTCGTACCTGTAATGACACCATCTGATGTAACGACCTCCGCCATACCGTAAAACAAATATGGTGGGTGGTGTAGTAACTACAATGGGGCACGTAGACTGAGTGCTTTGATGAAATATGTCTCTCTCAAGTTTGGGACAATTTTCTCATTATGTTCCTAGTATCACCGTATTCATAACAACCCCTTTGCGGGTTTGGATGCTCATATTGAGTCTGTGCCAGATAACTGGAATAACCATTGTAGGAAACTCATGTCGGTGGTGTATTAAAAGAACTTACTGGAGCACCCCGAGTAATCCGATGTGTGGACTGGGATGGACGACTACCCGAGCCCCCGCCAAAATGATTTATACTTGCAGAGTAGAATCCACTGAATTCCCTAGAACCTCAAGATGTCTTGGTCTCCTTAGTTTCCTTTTTCCTCACACCGAACACGTTCTAATATCTTGGCAATTTCTACCACTAGCGGAAATGAAGTATCAACCTGTAGCTCCCGGGGCGTACAAAATTTTACGATTATAATTGGGTCTTTTAATGAGTTTGTGGACTCGCTCTCAGGCTGTAGGAAGCAAAGTAGGAATATGACGGGATAACTTATTGAACCTGATGGCATACTATGACACCGTCATGGTGACCTGACGGAACCGTTCAAATCCTATGCGCCACGCATTACGGAGAGTCCGGGAAACAAATTCTTTCAAAAGCGTTTCTAAGAACTGAGCCAAGTGGGCGGTGTTGCATTGGCTGGTCTGCCCTCTTCATAGGCTTGCCACGAACACCGGTGGAGAATTATCTCTCCCAAGACTTCCTCCGAAGCACCCCAAAATCCGCAACCGTGACGTCCAGGCTGAGTACACCTTCTATAAATTTAGAGTTGTTTCTATAACTCCTTTGGAACTGAAGTATAGGATTATTAAGGAGGCGGACATACCGCAAGTCCCAACCTTATCCTCTACAAATTCTCAGGCCTTAAACATGTGTAAATTTTATGGAACCTTTCAGTACCACATATATACATTTCAGGACAAAACTGATATAACACATGACCCCGCAATCCATCCATTGATAGTGGAATCTCCCCACTCGGCGTGAAGTCATAGGTCACAACGTCTGATGATCCACAATAATTACCTTCACAGTTCGTATAAATCAACCAGATGCCAACGTCCGTTGCACCCCCACATGATTCACTGGGTGATCTCTCAATATGTCCGCATCTTCAGTCGGAACCACACGTTGAGGCAATGTTTGAGCATATTTGGCTCCCTCGTAGTCCATATGCGGCATCACGAACCAT
This sequence comes from Nicotiana tomentosiformis, assembly GCF_000390325.3. NCBI lineage: Eukaryota > Viridiplantae > Streptophyta > Magnoliopsida > Solanales > Solanaceae > Nicotiana > Nicotiana tomentosiformis. The sequence continues at coordinate 133,874,537 of NC_090815.1, read as the reverse complement.
CGACGCACAACTGATACCGAGTGTGCAATGTCATACACGAGTGGATACAAAGGAATATGAGATATATGTTTCAAGCTAAATCAATGTCGCATGATAAAGAATCAAAGAAGTGAATATTTTCCTAACAGTTCCATAGCCTCTCAAAGATAAGAATAGACATCTTCGTACCGATCTGCAAGACTCTACTAAACCTGCTTGTAACTCATAACACCTATGAACCTAGAGCTCTGATACCACCTTTTCATGACCCCAAATTCCCTCTGTACGAGGTCGTGATGGCACCTAGCCTCTAAGACTAGGTAAGCCTATCAATGCAGAATAATAATAGATATCTGAAATAAATAAACTGCAATTCAAATAGTTACAACTCCCAAAACCCGGTAAAAATAAGTCACAAGTTTCTAAGAATCTATCGTTAATGTCTCTATATATCAATGTCTGAAGGAAAAATAAGGAAGAAACATAATAATGATAGAAGGGGACTCCGGAGTCTGCGAACGCTGGCAGATATACCTCGAAATTTCCGTACACAGGTAACTCACTGATGTCTGGGCTGGTAAGATGTACCTGGATCTGCACAAAAAGATGTGCAGAAGTGTAGTATGAGTACACCACAGCGATACCCAGTACGTGCCAAGCCTAACCTCGGTAGAGTAGTGACGAGGTCAGGTCAGGCCCTACTGGAAAATAATAATGGCATGGTAAAATATTTATCAATATAATAAAATAAAATGAAAATGGAAATGAACTAAGTAGTGTGTCACCATTTAATTACACCAAATAATGGAAAATAATACCTCGTGGAAACAAAATAGAATTCTGTTCAACTTTAACAAGGGCACTCCCGAGGTACCGCCTCGTAGTCCTAAATCATAAATAAATTCACAATATCTCATTTCCTTATATCACCACAGGAGCCTTCACAATTTATTTTAAAGAAAATATTTTTCCCGAAATAGCATCCCGCATTTAGCCACCCTTATCACACCGCATGACTTCTAGTGGTTTCCCCTACTAGCCACGCGTATCAAGCCACCCGTATCAAGCCACCCTTATCTCACCGCATGCGTTTCAATACCCAGACCCTATACCACCGCATGTATATCAATATCACAATATATCATAATTTGCACCTCAAGTGCCCAAATATTTCAATTTGCCAAAATAAATCAACAATAATATTTTTCCATAAAAGAGAGATCACGGCTCATGCCAAAATAATTCAACAATAATATTTTTCCACAATAAAGAGCTCACGGCTCTATCACAATTAGTATGAAAATTTCACAAAATATTCAGCAAACATAATATTTCACAAATTTACCAACTTGCTTTAAATATCAAATTTTTAAATGTAAAATACTTTATTTTTTAATAATATTTAAATTTAAAAAATTCCACCTTCAAATAATACACCGAATAAAAGAAACCAAGTTTCAGCTAACAGGTAAAAACAATTAGCAGGAGAAGTTAAAGCAAATTTAAAGTATATAAATCAGATCAATGATGAAGAATATAACAAAAATAAAATAATTTAATTAATGCGCAACAGTGATCTACACAATTTAAAAACATAATCTTACACATTTAGCCCGTGTACACACTCGTCACCTCGTGTACACACCTTTTAACACATTACAATTATCACATCAATACCAATCCTAGGGGAAATTTCCCTCACACAAGGTTAGACAAGTCACTTACCTCGACTTGCTCCAATTTAATCAAGTAGTATGCCTTTTCCTCGATTTTCCGACTCTGATCGACTTGAATCTAGTCATAATTAATTTGACACATTCAACAAAAATTATAGAATCAATTTCATAAGAAAATACTACATTTTTCAATAAAATCTAAAATTAACTCAAAAATTGCCTGTGGGGCCCACGTCTAGCAATCCGGCAAACGCGACCATCCTCTTGCGTTCGCGTAGACCAACTCAGACTGCCTCTCAACTTAACTAATCGTGAAATTGACCTACGCTTCGCGAACGTGAAGCTTTGCAATTTCAGACCTTCGCGAACGCGTCCCTTACCTCGCGAACGCGTAGAGCAAAAGTCCGGGGGTCCCCAGCTGCCTCACTCCCCTTCGCGAACACGACGCCTCTCACGCGTTCGCAATGCACACACTGCCCTACCCTTCGCGTTCGCATCCTCTCCTCACGTCCTCTCCTCCGTGAATGCGTAGAACAAAAATCTCACCAGCTCAAAACATTCTTTGAGAACGCGAGGCTCCTCTCGCGAACGCGTAAGAGGAAACCAGAATAATTGCAGCAGCAGATATCAACTATTTCACCAAGGCCAAAAATAATCCGTTAACCATCCGAAAAACACCCGAGCCCCTAGGGACCTCAACCAAATATACCAACAAGTCCTAATACATCATACAAACTTAGTCGAGTCTTCAAATCACATCCAACAATACTAAAACACGAATCACACATAGATTCAAGCCTAATGTACTTTGAAACTTTCAATTTCTACAAATGACGCCGGAACCTATCAAATCAAGTCTAGTTGACCCCAAATTTTGCACGCAAGTCATAAATGAAATAACGGAGCAATGGAAATTTTTCAGAACTGGATTTCGATCCCGATATCAAAAAGTCAACTCCCCGGTGAAACTTCCAAACTTAAATTCCTATTTTAGCCATTTCAAGCCTAATTTAACTATGGACTTCCAAATAAAATTCCGAACACGCTCCTAAGTCCAAAATCACCATACGGAGCTGTTGGAATCATCAAAATTCTATTCCGGTGTCGTTTACACATAGGTCGACATCCAGCCAAACGTTTTAACTTAAGTTTCAAACTTTGGAACTAAGTGTTCCAATTCATTCTAAAAACCTCATCGAACCCAAACCAATAGCCCCGACAAGTCATATAACAGTTATAAAGTACAAAATGAGCATTAAATAGGGGAACGAGGCTACAACTTTTAAAATAACTGGGCGGGTCATTACAAATATATTGGAGAAGCGGGTTGCACGCTGCAACGGAAATAAAAATGAATATATATTTGGGGATCGGGTTGTACACCGAAACAAACTTATTAAAAGACAATATAGGGGGATCGGGTTGCACCCCGCAACAGACCTGTTTAAAAGTCCATATTGGGGGATCGGGTTGCACGCCGCAACAGACTTATTTAAAAGTCTATATATATTGGGGGATTGGGTTACACGCCATAATAGACGTGATTAAAATAATTATATTGGAGGAGAGAGTTGCACGACGCAACAGAATTGAACATGAATATATTGGTTATGACTGTTGAGTTGGCTTCAACTATTAAAATGAGTTACCTGATCTATTTTTATTATTGTGGTTATTACTATTATTCTGTACAGGTTAATGTAAGTGACCCGCCTTAGCCTCATCACTACTTAATCAAGGTTAGGGTCGGCACTTACCAGTACATGGGTCGGTTGTACTGATACTACACTCTGCACTTCTTATGCAGATTTCGGAGTTGGTCCTAGCTGCGTACCATAGACTTTCTCGGATTTCAGCTATTCAGAGGAGACTTGAGGTATAACTGCACAGCGTCCGCAGTTCTGAAGTCACCGTCTACCTTATTTTAGTTGTGTGCTTGCTTTCAGACAGCTTTATTTAATTCAGACCTTTATTTGTATTATTCTAGAAGCTCGTGCACTTGTGACACCAATTCTGGGATGGTATTCAGACAACGCTATTTTTATGGATTAATCACTACATTTCATACTTTACTTCCGCATTGGTTTCTTTGTTATTAATTAATTTAAAATTATTTAAAAATGGCTAATATTATTCTAATGTTGGCTTGCCTAGCAAGTGAAATGTTAGGCACCATCACGATCCCGAAGGTGAAAATTTTGGGTCGTGACAATTGGTATCAAAGAACTAGGTTACATAGGTTTCACGAGTCACGAGCAAGCTTAGTAGAGTCTGAAGCATCGGTACAGAGATGTCTGTACTTATCTCTCAGAAGCTATGAAGTTTAGGAACAATATCACTTCTTTCTTATTCTGTCGTGCAATTTTATTCTATCATCGATGATTGAACCATTATACTCTTATTTTCTCGTAGATGGTGAGAACAAGTAATACATCTACCGATGGACAGGGACCAGAGCCCCCGATGGCAACTATGGCCAGAGGTAGAGGTCGCGACCGAGGTCATGCTAGAGGCCGAGGCAGAGGTAGAGCTCAGTCTAGAGCTCGAGCAGCCGCACATGTTGTAGAAACTCAGGTGGATCTTCAGGAGGAATTTCCAGTTCAGACTGTACCGGTTGGACCAGTTCAAGTTCCGGAATAGTTCATATATACTCCAGTACTTCAGGATTCTCTAGTTGATTTGGTGAGCCTAATGGAGGGTGTGGCCCAGAATGGTACATTTCCAGTGGCACCATCCGTTTCACAGGCTGGGGGAGGAGCACAAACTCCCACTACTCCCGCTCCGGAGAAGATGGCTCCCCAGAATCAGGCTCCAGCAACCCCGCCATTTGGGGTAGTTCAGCCAGTTGTTGCGGCACAAACCGGTGATAGGCCCACCATATCTTTTGAGGCCTTATTGAGACTAGATAAGTTCACTAAGATCTTTCCAGTTCACTTCAGCGGTACACCTTCTGAGGACCCACAGAATTATCTTGACCGCTGCCATGAGGTGCTGCGGAACATGAGTATAGTTGAGACCAATGGGGTTGATTTTGTTGTATTTCAGATAATGAGTTCCGCCAAGAGGTGGTGGAGAGATTATACATTGACCAGACTAGTTAGAGTGCCTGCACTTACCTGGGAGCAGTTCTCTCAGCTATTTCTAGAGAAATTCCTTCCCATCCCACTGAAGAGGATTACCGCAAGCAATTTGAGCGTCTACAGCAGGGCAGTATGACTGTTACTTAGTATGAGTCCTGTTTTATGGATTTATCCCATCATGCTTTACTTTTACTACATACTGAGGGAGAGAGAGTGAGGAGGTTTATTGAGGGACTCACTCACCCTATCAGGCTTCAGATGGCCAAATAGACCGGAAGTGAGATTTCTTTTTAGGAAGATGCTAATAGCGTGAGGAGGATCAAGAAGGTTCTTTCACAGGAGAGAGGGCAGAGGTCTGATAAGAGGCCTCATCAGTTTGGTGGTTTTAGTGGTGCCCCGTCTGGAGGCAGGGGTAATTTTGGTAGGGGTCATCCTCCGAGACAGTTTCATTCAGCACTTCAGGCATCTTCCGAAGCTTTAGGGAGTCACGGTCCTATTATGCCTTACTCTGGGCAACCAACATTTAGTGCACATTCAGCTCCTATCAGTGCACCACCACTCTAGAGTCACTATAGCAGTTATCTGGCCCGTTCGGGATAGCTACAACTTCAGTAGCCACGGCATCAGGATGGGTGTTATGAGTGTGGGAACATTGGTCACATCAGGAGGTATTTCCCTAGGTTGTCGAGTAACATATCTTAGCAGGATTCTCGTGCCATCATACCGGCACCGGTTGCTTCACCGCATGCTCAGCCAGGTAGAGGTAGGGGTCATGCAGCTAGAGGTGGAGGTCAGACTGTTAGAGGTGGAGGCCAGTCAGTTAGAGGTCGTCCTAGAGATGCAATTCAAAGTGGTGGGGCTTAGCCCCGATTTTATGCTTTTCCAGCTAGGCCTGAGGCCGAGTCATCTCATTTAGTGTTCACAGGTATTATTCCAGTTTGCCATAGAGATGCTTCAGTTCTATTTGATCCAAGATCTACTTATTCCTATGTGTCCTCCTATTTTACTTCATATTTGGTTGTGCCTTGTGATTCTCTTAGTGCTTCTGTGAGTGTATCTACACCGGTGGGAGACTCTATTATAGTAGATCATGTCTATCATTCGTGTGTGGTTACTATTGGTAGTTTTGAGACTAATGTGGATCTTCTACTTCTTGATATGGTAGATTTTGATGTCATCTTGGATATGAATTGGCTATCACCTTATCATGCTATATTGGATTGTCATGCCAAGACAGTGACCCTATCCATGCCTAGGTTACCTCGATTAGAGTGGAAAGGAACTCCTAGTCATTCTACCAGCAGGGTTATTTCTTATATGAAAGCTCGGCGTATGGTCGAGAAATGGTGTCTAGCCTATTTGGCTTATATTAGCGATCCCAATGCGGATGTTCCTTCTATGGACTCAGTACCAGTTGTTCATGAATTTCCCGAAGTATTTCCTGTAGATTTGTCGGGGATGCCACCCGACAGAGATATTGACTTTTGTATTGATTTGGCTCCGAGCACTCGGCCCATTTCTATTCCACCTTACCGTATGGCCCCGCCGGAGTTGAAAGAATTGAAGGAGCTGTTACAAAACTTGCTTGATCAGGGATTCATTAGACCTAGTGTCTCGCCTTGGGGTGCCCCAGTATTATTTGTTAAGAAGAAAGATGGTTCAATGCGAATGTGTATAGATTATCGGCAGTTGAACAAAGCTACTATTAAGAATAAATATTCACTGCTAAGAATTGATAACTTATTTGATCAGCTTCAGGGTGCCAAAGTATTTTTGAAGATCGATTTGAGGTGTGGTTACCATCAGTTGAAGATTAGGGTATCTGATGTCCCTAAGACAGCTTTTCAGACTTGGTCTGGGCATTACGAATTCCTAGTGATGTCATTTGGGTTGACAAATACCCCAGCAGCATTTATGGATTTGATGAATCAGGTGTTCAAGCCCTATTTGGATTCTTTTGTGGTTGTATTCAGTGATGATATCTTGATTCCGAGTGTGAGCAGCATCTTCGGAGTGTGCTTCAGACTTTGAAGAATAATCAGTTATATGCCAAATTTTCAAAATGTGAGTTTTGGTTAGACTCAGTTGCCTTTTTAGGACATGTTGTATCGGCAGAAGGCATAAAGGTGGATCCTAAGAAGATTGAGGCTATTCAGAATCGGCCTAGACCTACTTCAGTTACAGAGATTCGGAGTTTCCTAGGTTTGGCAGGTTATTATCATTGGTTCGTGGAAGGGTCTTCATCTATAGCAAGCCTATTGACCAGACTGACCAAGAAAGGTGTCCCATTCAGATGGTTAGACGAGTGTGAGTTGAGCTTTCAGAAGCTCAAGACTGCTTTGACTACGGCGCCAATGCTGGTATTACCCACAGGTTCAGGATCTCATATGGTATATTGTGATGCATCTCACATTGGGCTTGGTGCAGTACTAATGCAAGATGGCAGGGTGATTGCATATGCGTCGCGACGGTTGAAAGTTCACGAGAAGAATTATCCTGTTCATGACTTAGAATTGGTAGCCATTGTTCATGCGCTGAAGATTTGGAGGCATTACCTCTACGGTGTCTCGTGTGAGGTATTTACTGATCATCGTAGCCTTCAGTATCTATTCAAACAAAAAGATCTTAATTTGAGGCAGAGAATATGGTTGGAGTTGTTGAAAGACTATGATATCACCATTTTGTATCACCCCGGAATGGCCGATACTTTGAGTAGAAAGGTTGTAAGTATGGGCAGTCTTGCGTATATTCCGGTTGGTGAGAGGCTGTTAGCTGTAGATGTTTAGACTTTGGATAATCAGTTCGTGAGGTTAGATGTTTCAGAACCCAGTCAGGTTCTAGCTTGCACAGTCGCTCGATCTTCCTTATATGAGCGCATCAGAGAGCGACAATATGATGATCCTCATTTGCCTGTCCTTATGGACACGGTACGTCACGGTGATGCCAAACAGGTTGCTGTAGGGGAAGATGGAGTTCTGCAAATGCAGGGTCATATTTGTGTGCCTAATATTGACGGACTTCGTGAATTAATTCTGAAGAGTCGCACAGTTCCAGGTATTCTATTCATCCAGGTGCCGCCAAAATGTATCAAGATGTACGGCACAATAACTTGTGGAGGAGAATGAAGAAGGATATAGTTATATATGTAGCTCGATGTCTAAATTGTCAGCAAGTCAAGTACGAGCATCAGAGACCTGGTGGTTTGCTTCAGAATTCCTACTCCCACGGACTCAGAGAAAATTTGACGCAGTTTGGGTCATTGTGGACAGGTTGACCAAGTTAGCACATTTCATTCCAATGGCAGTTACCTATTCTTTAGATCGGTTAGCTGAAATTTACATTCGTGAGATTGTCCGCCTACACGGTGTGCCCATGTCAATTATTTCATATCAAGATACGCAATTTACCTCACACTTCTGGAGGGTTGTACAACATGAGTTAGGCACGCAAGTTGAGTTGAGTACATCATTTCATCCACAGACAGACGGACAGTCAGAGCTCACTATTCAGATATTGGAAGATATGCTTCGCGCTTGCGTTATACTTTGGAGGTTCTTGGGATTAGTTCTTGCCACTTGCAGAGTTTGCTTATAATAATAGCTACCAGTCGAGCATTCAGATGGCTCCATATGAGGCATTATACGGAAGGCGATGCCGTTCGCCAGTTGGCTAGTTTGAACTGGTAGAGGCTTGGTTGTTGGGTATCGATTTGGTACAGGATTCCTTGGATAAGGTCAAGGTTATTCAGGATCGACTTTGCACAGCTCAGTCTAGGCAAAAGAGTTATGCCGATCGTAAAGTTTGTGATATTGCATTTATGGTTGGAGAAAGAATATTACTCCGGGTTTCACCTATGAAAGGTGTAGTGAGGTTCAGAAAGAAGGGCAAGTTGAGCACTAGGTATATTGAACCCCTTTGAAATTCTTGAAAGGGTGGGTGAAGTAGCCTACAGGCTTGCATTACCACCTAGTTTATCAGAGCTTTAAAACTCAACTGAGTTGACTTTGGTCAACATTTTGAGTAAACGAACTTGGATCACTGTTTTGATAGTTTTGGTAGGTCCGTATTACGATTTGGGACTTGGGCGTATGCCCGGAATCGAATTCCGAGATCCCTAGCCCGAGATATGGAATTTTGATGAAATAATTAAAAGTTTGAAAGCTTAATGATTTTAAGAATTTACTGATGTTGGATTTATTGATACCGGGTTCGTATTTTGGTTTCGAAGACCGGTACAGGTCCACTATAATATTTATGACTCGTCTGTGAAATTTGGTGAGAAATGGAGTTTATTTGACGTGATTCGGGCGCCCGGTTGTGAAAATATATGTTTAAAGTTTTCTTGAAAATTTTCTTTGATTTGGTGTCTGATTCGTAGTTCTATGTTAAATTGGTGTTTTGATTGCGCGAGTGAGTTCGTATGAGTTTTTTGTACTTGTGTGCATGTTTGGTTTGGAGCCCCGAGGGCTCGGGTGAGTTTCCGATAGCCTATGGACCATTTGAACTTTGAGAAAAATCTGGTTTTTAGCTTCTACTGTCATCTGGTGTATTGTGCTTCGCGATCACGAAGAGGAAAGTTGGACTAGCACAATTGTGCTTCGCGTTCGCGACTAAGGGCACGCATTCACGAAGGGTTGAAGTGCAAAGCTTCGCATTCGCGATTGAATCCTCGCGTTCGCGAAGAGGAAATGAGGCAGAAGCTGGGGCACTCAAATTTGTTTTTCGCACTCGCATGAAACGGTCCGCGATCACGTAGGTCTATGGGGTTATGCTTCGCGTTCGCGTATGAGATGTCGCGTTCGCGTAGTGCAAATTGGTAGCCTGTGCAAATTGTGCTTCGCGATCGCGAAGCCATTCCCGCGATCGCGAAGAGTAAAATGGACCTGGGCAAAAGTGTTTTACGTGATCGCGAACGAATTTCTACGATCACGATGAGTAAAAATCTGGGCAAACAGAACTTAAGTTCTGGAAATGGAATTTCGTCCCATTTTCCACCATTTTCTTTTTAGCTCGGGTAAGACGATGTTTGGGCGATTTGCACGGGAAAACATTGGGGTAAGTGTTCTTTATCCTATATTGATTATATTTCATGATTCCATACTCATTTATATCATGAATCCGTGAAATTATGGAAGAAAAATCAGATTTTTATAAATTATCCAAAAATACAAAATTAAGATTTGAAGGCCCATTTGACATCGTAATTTGGTAATTTTTGTATGGTTGGACTCGTCTCGGAATGAGTGTTTGGATTTCGTAAGTTTTTCCAAGATTTGTGACGTGGGCCCCACCGTCGATTTTTAAAATGAATTTTGAATTTTTATCTGGAAAATTAGTAAATTCATATGGAATTAATTCCTATGATTTGTATTGAGTATATCGAATTGTTTATGTATAGATTTGATGCTTTTGGAGACAAATTCAAAAATAAAAAGATGTGGTCGAGTAATTGATTGAAATTGCAAAGCGAGGTAAGTGTCGTGGTTAACCTTGACTTGAGGGAATAGAACCCCTGAATTATTTGCTATGTAAATTTCATGTGCAATGACGTATAGGCAAGGTGACGAGTGCCTATAATTTGTCAATTTAATTGGTTGCTTAATTATTTAAACATCTTAAATTATTTTTAAGACACGAATTAATTGTTATAATAATTGTTTCTCTCCTATTCTTTATCAAATATTAATTCTTGAATTCCTGCAATAATTGTTACATGCCTATTTGATTTATGTATCTTAATTGCTACTTGGCACTTAGCATATTAAATATTAAACTGCCTATTGTTTCCCTGATTTCCATAATAAATTGTTACTTGTCATTATTTATTTTATAAATAAATCATAATTATTGTATGCTTGTTATTTTATAATTTCATATTAATTGTTGCATTTATTGGGGTACTTACTTTTATAAGAATTGGTAAATGAACATATGGAGGAGCGGGTTGCACGCCGCAACGGAAATAGAAATGAATATATATTGGGGGATCGGGTTGCACGCCGCAACAAACTTATTAAAAGTCCATATTGGGGGATCGAGTTGCACGCCGTAACAAACTTATTTAAAAGTCTATATATATTGGGGTATCGGGTCGCACACCGCAACAGACTTGATTAAAATAATTATATTGGAGGAGCGGGTTGCACGCCGCAACAGAATTGAACATAAATATATTTTGGGAGCGGGTTGCACGCTGCAACGGAAATTGATTGAAATAATAATTGGTTATGACTGCTGAGTTGGCTTCAACTATTAAAATGAGTTACCTTATTTATTTATATTATTGTGGTTATTTCTATTATTGCGTAAAGGTTAATGTAAGTGACCTGCCTTAGCCTCGTCACTACTTCGTCCAGGTTAGGCTCGGCACTTACCAGTATATGGGGCCGGTTGTACTGATACTACATTCTGCACTTCTTGTGCAGATTTCGGAGTTGGTCCCAGCGGCGTACCATAGACTTGCTCGAAGTTTAGCTATTCAGAGGAGACTTGAGGTATAACTACACAACATCTGCAGTTCTGAAGTCCCCGTCTACCTTATTTTAGTTGTGTGCTTGCTTTCAGACATCTTTATTTTATTCAGACCTTTATTTGTATTATTCTAGAAGCTCGTACACTTGTGACACCAATTCTGGGATGGTATTTAGACAACGCTATTTTTATGTATTAATCACTATATTTCAGACTTTACTTCCGCATTGGTTTCTTTGTTATTAATTAATTTAAAATTATTTTAAAATGGATAATATTATTTTAACGTTGGCTTGCCTAGCAAGTGAAATGTTAGGCGCCATCACGGTCCCGAAGGTGGGAATTTCGGGTCGTGACACTTAGCCCTCAGCACTCACACTCAATGGGGGTTTGTATAGACTCTGGAGGGACTCCTACAGCTCAAGCGCCATAATTCGCACGGACAAATCACGTGTTGCACGGACAACTCGCGTGCTATAGTTCCTTACCTCACCGACAGGCCCTCGGCCTTGCTGAGTCCTCAACCTCTCTAGTCTCTCGGCTCTCGGAAATCGCAAAGATTAGTCCAAACAAAGATAACATAGTGTATCAAAAAATTCAAGAAAGACTGAGGTATGATACGCAAGAAAATCATGACTGAGTACAAGACAACAATTAGCAAATAATTCAATAAGTACGCGATCTCTGGGGGTCCCAACAGTACTATCACATAGCCTAAGCATGATTTCTAACATGATTTATAGTCAAATTTCTTCAACACATAGAGAGCATTTAGCTAACAACAAGTTATTCAACTTTACAGTTTCACGGGACAGACCAAGTCATAATCCCCTCAGTGCACGCCCACACGCTCGTCACCTAGCATGTGCGTCACCTCCAAAATAATCACATGACACAAAAATCTGGTGTTTCATACCCTCAGGACCAGATTTATAACTGTTACTTACCTCAAACCGTGAAATTCTTATTCCGCTAAGCTTTTACCTCGGGAATTGGCCTCCAAACGCCTCGAATCTAGCCAAAAATAATTTGATTCAGTCAATAAAATTTATTAGAATTAATTCCTTAAGAAAATGCAAGTTTTCCATAAAACTCCGAATTTTAGCTCAAAACTCACTCGTGGGGCCCACATCTCGGAACCCAACAAAAGTTACAAAATCTGAAAGCCCATTCAACCACGAGTCTAACCATACTAATTTTACCAAAATCCGACATCAACTCGACCTCCAAATCATCAAATCTTATTTCATAATCCCTAAGTTAAAACCCCCGATTTACACCTCAAAAATATGTAATCTAGTCGGATTATTCGATGATAATTCAATATTGTGGAGTAGAAATGATCACAAAGGACTTGCCTCAAGTTTTCCTCGAATTCTCTCACAAAATCGCCCCAAAAACCGTGCTTGAAGGTCAAAAATGGCGAAACTCAGAACCCCTTTGAAATGTATATTGTCCAGGGGTTCCGCACCTGTGACTCACTTCGCTGTTTCTGTGGTTTTGCCAAGCTTCCACTGGAGCCGCTTCTGCAAGCTCACATTTGTGAGGCTAGCTCCGCTTCCACGAAAGCTCGCTTCTGCGATGGCTGGTACGCACATGCGGCTTCGCACATGCAATCAAACCTCCGCACGTAAGAAAATACCAGAAGCAAAAATTCCAGAGGTTTTAAGTCCGAATTTAATCCGTTAACCATCTGAAACTCACCCGAGGCCCCCGGGACCTCAACTAAATATACCAAAAGGTCCTAAAACATCATACAAACTTAGTCGATTCTTCAAATAACATACAACAACACTAAAAACATGAATCACACATAGATTCAATCCTAATGAACTTTGAAACTTCTAATTTCTTCAAACGACGTCGGAACCTATCAAATCGCATCTGATTGATCTCAAATTCTGCACACAAGTCATAAATGACATAACAGATGTATTCAAATTTTTAGAATCGGATTCCGACCCCGATATCAAAAAGTCAACCCCCTGGTCAAACTTCCCGAAAATTCAACTTTCGTCATTTCATGCCTAATTCCTCTGCGGACCTCCAAATAAATTTTCGGACACACTCGTAAGTCCAAAATCACAATACGGAACCATTGGAATCATCCAAATTCAGATCCGAGGTCGTTTACACATAATTCTACATCCGGTCAACTTTTCTAGCTTAAATTTTCAATTATGAGACCATGTGTCTCATTTCACTCCGAATTCTTTCCGAACCCGAACCAACTAATTCGGTAAGTAATAAAACAACTATAAAGTATAATTGAGCAGTAAATGGGAGAATGGGGTTATAATACTCAAAATGACCGTCCGGGCCATTAAATTCTCCCCCTCTTAAACAAACGTTCGTCCTCGAACGGGTTTAGAATCATACCTGGAGTCTCAAATAGATGTGGATATTTGTACCGCATCTCCTGCTCAATCTCCCAAGTAGATTATCCGACTGGCTAGCCTCTCCATTGTACCTTCATTGATGCTATGTTCTTTGACCTTAACTTTCGAACTTGCCGGTCTAAAATTACCACCGGCTCCACATCAAAAGTCAAATTACCGTCCAGTTGTACTGTGCTGAAATCCAGAATATGAGACGGATCCCCGACATACTTTCGGAGCATGGATACATGGAACCCTGGATGAACACTTGATATACTAGGTGGAAAAGCAAGTTCTTAAGTATCTTAAAAGGCCCAATATACCGAGGGCTCAACTTGCCCTTCTTCCCGAACCTCAACACACCCTTCATGGGTGAAATCTTGAGCAGAACCTTCTCTCCAACCATGTAAACGACATCACGAACCTTCCTGTTAGTATAACTCTTCTATCTAGACAATGTCGTGCGAAGCCATTCCTGAATCACTTTGACCTTCTCTAAAGCATCCTGAACCAAGTTAGTGCCCAATAGCTTAACCTCACCCGGTTCAAACCAACCCACCGGAGACCGACACCATCTTCCATATAAAGCCTCATATGGAGCCATTTGAATGCTTGACTGGTAGCTATTATTGTAAGCAAACTCCACGAGTGGCAGAAATTGTTCCCAAGAACCCTCAAAATCAATGACACAAGCGCGTAGCATATCCTCTAATATCTAAATAGTGCGTTCGGACTGTCCATCCGTCTGAGGGTGAAATACTGTACTCAACTGAATCTGTGTGCCCAATTCTCGCTGCAATGCTTTCCAAAACTGTGATGTAAACTGCGTGCCCCTATCTGAAATGATAGACACTGGCACACCGTGTAGGCGAACAATCTCGCGAATATAAATCCCAGCCAACCGCTCCGAAGAATAATTAGTACCAACTGGAATAAGATGCGCAGATTTGGTCAACCGATCCATAATCACCCAAACAACATCAAACTTTCTCAAGGTTCATGGAAGCCCAACTACAAAATCCATGGTAATACGCTCCCATTTCCACTCCGGAATTTCAAGTCTCTGAAGCAATCCTCTCGGCCTCTGATGTTCATACTTCACTTGTTGACAATTTAAAAATCGAGCAACAAACCCAACTATATCTTTCTTCATTCGTCTCCACCAATAGTGCTTCCTCAAATCCTGATACATCTTCGTGGCACCTGGATGAATTGAGTACCGTGAACTGTGAGCTTCCTGGAGAATCAGCTCACACGAACCATCTACATTAGGCACACATAGCCTGTCCTGCATCCGTAATACACCGTCATCTCCGATAGTGACTTCCTTTGCATAACCATGCTGAACCATGTCCTTAAGGATGAGCAGATGAGGATCATCACACTGGCGCTCTCTGATGCGATCATATAAAGAAGACCGAGAAACCACACAAGCCAAAACTCTATTCGGCTCGGAAACATCCAATCTAACAAACTGGTTGGCCAAGGCCTGAACATCCAAGGCTAAAGGCCTCTCTGCTACTGGTAAGTATGCTAAGCTACCCAAACTCTCCGCCTTACGACTCAAGGCATCGGCCACCACATTGGCATTTCCGGGATGATAGAGAATGGTAATGTCATAATCCTTAAGCAACTCCAACTACCTTCGCTGCTGCAAATTAAGATCCTTCAATTTAAACAAATGTTGTAGACTTCGATGATCGTTATATACCTCACACTGGACACCGTACAAGTAATGCCGCCAAATTTTCAAGGCATAAACAATAGCTGCTAACTCAAGATCGTAGACTAGATAATTCTTCTCATGTACCTTTAACTGTCTGGTAGCATAGGCAATCATCGTACCGTCTTGCATCAGCACTGCACCGAGATAATACGCGATGCGTCACAATACACAGTATAAGACTTTGAACCTGTAGGCAACACCATTACTAGAGATGTAGTCAAAGCTATCTTGAATTTCTGAAAGCTCTCCTCACACTCATCCGACCACCTGAACGGAGAACCTTTCTGGGTCAATTTAGTCATAGGCGATGCAATAGATGAGAAACCCTCCATGAAGCGACAATAATAACTGGCCAAGCCGAGAAAACTCCGAATCTCAGTAACTGAAGATGGCTTGGGCCAACTCTGAACTGCCTCTATTCTTTTTGGATCCAACTTATTCCTTTCACTGGACACTATATGTCCCAAAAATGCCACCGAACTAAGCCAGAACTCACACTTAGAGAATTTGGCATAAAGTCTCTCATCTCTCAGTCTCTGTAATACAATATCCAAGTGTTATGCATGCTCCTCCTGGCTACGTGAGTACACCAGGATATCATCAAT
Source organism: Nicotiana tomentosiformis (assembly GCF_000390325.3). Taxonomy (NCBI): domain Eukaryota; kingdom Viridiplantae; phylum Streptophyta; class Magnoliopsida; order Solanales; family Solanaceae; genus Nicotiana; species Nicotiana tomentosiformis. Next base: position 133,858,622 of record NC_090815.1, on the reverse strand, counting down.
AAATACTACGACAAATAAATCAAGATATGGCTGGAATACACTATTCATCAAATGCATAAATGATGTTGGGACATTGGTTATCCCAAAAGACATCACAAGAAATTCATAGTGGCCATAACGAGTCCTGAATGTCGTCTTTAGAATATCCGAATCCCGAATTTTCAACTGGTGATACCCAGATCTCAAATCAATTTTTGAGAACACCCTCGCTCCCTGAAGCTGGTCAAATAAGTCATCAATATGCGGCAAGGGATATTTATTCTTGATTGTAACTTTGTTCAACTGCCGATAATCGATGCACATCCGCATAGTATCATCTTTCTTTTTCACAAACAGAACAGGTGCACCCCAAGGTGACACACTAGGCCTAATAAACTCCTTTTCAAGGAGTTCCTGAAGTTGCTATTTTAATTATTTTAACTCAGCTGGTGTCATACGATATGGAGGAATAGAAATGGGCTGAGTGCCCTGTACCAAGTCAATACCGAATATCCTTGTCGGGTGGCATCCCCGGCAGGTCTGCAGGAAATACATCCGGAAAGTCTCGCATGACCGGTACTGAATCAATAATAGGAGTATCTACATCAACATCTCTCACAAAGGCCAATTATGAAAAACATCCCTTTCCAACCATACGTTGGGCCTTCAAGTAAGAAATTACCTTGATAGGAACAAAATCTAGAGAACCTCTCTATTCAACCTTTGGCAATCCCGGCATCGTCAACATCATGGTTTTTTTGTGACAGTCCAGAATAGCATGACATGGAGACAACCAATCCATACCCAGGATTACATTGAAATCAACCATAGCGAGTAATAAGAAATCAACTCTAGTCTCTCGTTCCCCAATAGTTACCACACACAACCGATACACACGGTGTACAGTAATAATATCACCCACCGGTGTAGATACACAAAAAGGTGAAACTAAGGACTCACAGAGCATATCCAGATAATGAGCAAAATACGATGATACATATGAATAAGTGGAACCAGGGTCAAATAATATAGAAGCCTCCCTGTGGCACACTGAAATAATACATGTGATTACTTCTTCTGAAGCAACAGCATCTGGCCTGGCAGGAAAAGTATAGAATCAGGCCTAACCGCCACCTGACCGGCCTCCCCCTCTTGGGCGACCCCTAGCTACCTGACCCCCACCCCGAGCTGGCTGGGCGAGTGGTGTAACTGGTGGTGCTGGTGCCGTTGGTCGAGAACTCTATTGTAGATTCCCACTCAATAGCCTAGGACAATCTCTCTTGAAATGACCGAATTCTCCGCACTCAAAACAACCTCTCCTCTAACGAAACTGCTGCTCCTGATAACCCGAAACATTACCTGTAGAAACATGAGCGGACGAGGCATGATGAGAACTCTGCGCTGGTAGTGCACTGGATGAAGACTGGCCTGAGTGAGCACTGTAAGAACCATGGCTAGCTAATGCACCACGATGAGCTGGACGAGTCACCTGAGCATGTCCAAAAGAACGACCTCTACCACGGTAAAACTGACTCCCCGAATGAACACCGTTGAAATCACCTGAACCATGAGGCCTATTAGCCCTCATCTCAACCCGCTCCTGGCTGTGAACCATCTCAATTTGATGAGCAATGTCGACCACCTCGTCGAAAGTAGCACCAGACACTCTCTCTCTAGACATGAGTAATCGTAGCTGAAAAGTGAGGCCATCTATGAACCTCCTGATCCTTTCTCTATCTGTGGGAATCAACCATATAGCATGGCAGGCCAATTCTGAAAATCTCATCTCATACTGTGTCACAGACATATCACCCTGACGAAGTTGCTCGAACTGTCTGCACAGCTCCTCTCTGCGGAACTGAGGCACGAACTTCTCCAAGAATAGACCGGACAACTGCTTCCAGGTAAGGGGTGTTGCGCTGACCGGCCTACACCTCTCGTAAGCCTCCCACCATCTGAAGGCATCCCCAAAAAACGGAAAAGTAGTGAACGACACCCCACTGGTCTCCAGAATACCCGCTGTCCGAAGCATCTGTTGACACTTATCCAGAAACCCTAAGCATCCTCTGACTCAGTACCGCTGAATGGTGGAGGTCGAAGCCTCTCAAATATCTCAAGTCTCCTCTGCTCATCATCTGCCATAACAGGAACTACTAAGGTCTGAGTATGTCATGCCCCAAAATCGAGGAGCACGACCGGCGCTCAACCGAGTGAACCCGGTCGAGCAAGCCTATTAGATTTTCTTCTACCTAACTCATTCCTGTATAAAGAGAATATATGTTTTCATTAATCAAACAATAAAGTGTCCATGTCTTCAATTACCAACTTCTTACCAAAGGTTTCATCATTTAAAGTTTTAATTTCACACACTTTGTTTTCAAAATCTGAAGTGGAAATATTAATTCAAACACAACATAACGAGTTTGACTTCCCCAGCACCAATATACAACCCACACTATGTCTACGGAGCCTCTATGGATAAAGATGAGTACAATGATAATGCCAGCAACAAGGCCCCGGCTATACCTCAAACAGAATACACAAAGTACAAAAGGTACATGACCTCGGGATGAAGTGAGGCTCAGCAAATCAGCTGGGAAGAAGGTGCACTGCTATCACTGATAAATATCTCCTCCTGTGGAACCACCTGCATCTATTCAAAGATGCAGCGCCCCCGGCAAAAGGGACATTAGTATTGTCGAATAGCACTAGTATGCATAACTAAACACCCTCTCAATAGAATGGCAAATAATACAAACAAGATTATCATAATATAAATGGAAGCCTGAATCAACATCAAACCTCAATTTAGGATCAAGACAATTTTCAAATTAATTTCCATATCTCATATTGGGAGATCTTTAGTATTCATATACCATTGTCCACAATACCATTATTCACTATATCAGTACCACCGTACTCTCAGCACGGAGTCCAATCACGACCCGATCGACTAGGCTATTCATTAGAGACATCAACCACAATTACTCTCAATATCGATACCACCATCTTTAACACGGAGTCCGATCACGAACCGATCAGCTAGGCTATCCATTAGGGACATCGACCACGATCACAATTTCAATTATAATTTCAAGCACAATCACTACCATGTGTGCGGCATGGTGTCCAATCACGACCTGATTGGCTAGGTTGTCTTATTCGAGACATCAACATTTTTATATCAATCGTCGCATTTCGTACTTCTTTCACATCTTTACATTTCATTGGCACTAATGGCCATAATTATATAATTATTCTTGGCGTGTTGGCCGTATTTAGTATTTCATGCTTACCTTTTTACTTTCAAACATCAACATCCTCACCACCAACAACAACAACAATTAAATCAAGGTGTGTAGTACACATGTGAGCAATTAAAAGTCTAAGGCACATAGAGATATTTCACAAAATTTGGCATAATAGCCTTCATTTGAACTCGACTTGAAGTCGACACATTATTAAAGCACAACCCATACTTGAACACATCATCAATTGGCATCATAACATGAATAAAGCATTTAGGATACTTATTGAACATATATCTCTCAACACAAGCTTACTCGGAACATATATCTTTCAACACAAAATTACTCGGAACATGTATCTTTCAACATAAACTTACTCGGGACATATATCTTTCAACACCAGCCACTCGGGTCTTACATAATTTACATGAACATCATGGGATTAAATTCTAAGAGAAGAGTTTAGCCAACATACCTCAATCGAGCTTCCTTAACTCTAAGATGTTCCAGAATTCTTAGCAACTTCAATCTCTAGGATGAAGACCTAGTGAGTTTTCCTTCGTTAATCTTTCAAAACTTGAGCAAGAATTGAAGAACAATTATGGAAGAACACATTCTCACTTTAGGGCACTCATTCCCACTTTAAAATGTCAGATAATAGCTCAAAAAAGACCCAAAGAGTGTATTAAACGAAATAGGGTCGGGTTTCAAAAACCCAAAAATGGAGCTCCGGAACGGTTCTGCGGCCGTATATGCGACCGCATATCGGTCGCATAATTACAGACCAAAACGATCAAAAATCTGTCTGTGTATTCGGTCACTATGCGGTCGCATAATGCACCGCATAACAATTATGCGGTCGCATAGTCGACTGCATAGCTGCTTCCAGAATGGACCACTCCTGCTCACTTCTGTGGTCATTATGCAGCCCGCAGAGTGATTCTGCGGTCGCATAATGGACTGCATAAATGCATTTTTTGCAAAATATTTTCCTTTACCTTTCCGTGCATTGTTTAACCCAAAAAGTCTGAGTCGCGGCGAGCTTGCAAGACATTATTTTCCTTTTGAAAATTTTACCGGGCTTTACACTTAAGTACTTTAAAAATTTCCGGGGTGTTACAGAGCAGCTGCAGCCGGCTGGGCTGGTAGTGCCCCCGGTATATGAAGTCCCTGTACTACCTGGTCTGGAGTACGGGAAACATGGGTATGAGTACCTCCCCTGGCCTGAGAAGTGGCAAGTATGGCCTGAGCCGAAACCACCTGAGCAAGACCAGTGCAAACTGTCAATATCTGGGCCAAAGTCTCCTCAAGGCCTGGAATCTTAATGGGCACAGCTGGTGGCTGAGCTGGTCCCGCCGGGTCAACTGTATCTGGAATCTGCTCTTGAGCTGGAGAAACTGGTGGTACTATAGGTGCTGCTCCAACTACTGCATGAGCTATACCTCGACTCCTACCTCGGCCCAGGCCTCTACCACGGGCCCGGCCTCTCACGGCCCTAACTGGTGGCACTGGTGGGTGACAGTCTGATCAGGTAGTACGTGTCCTCACAATCTGTGAGAGAATAGAATAACAAAAATTCAGTTTCCAGAATCAATAAATTCGCACGACAGAATACAAGAAAGTGAAGTTTTCCTAAGGGTTCTGCAGCCTCTCGAAGATAAGTATAGACATATTCGTACCGATCCGCAAGACTCTACTCAACCTGCTCATGACTCGTGAGACCTATGCAACCTAGGCTCTGATACCAACTTGTGACGACCCAAAATCCCACCCGTCATGATGGCGCCTATCTCAATACTAGGAAAGCCGACAATCTCAATAAACCACATATCTTTTAAATTTGAAAACAGAATGATTAAATTTAGCGGAAGAAATCTCACAAGTACAAATATAAATACTCCCAAAACCTGGTATCACTGAGTACATGAGCATCTAGTATGAATACAAGTTAGGAAAATACGGTCTATAATAGTCTAAAGACCAAATACAATAAACAAATGAGATAAGGAAGGAGAGGCAAGGTCTGCAAAACACGGCAACTACCTCTGAATCTCCGAAAAGTCAACCATGCAAAATAATCAACACCCGCTATGTCCGAGAACATCTGGATCTGCACACGAAGTGCAGGGTGTAGTATGAGTACAACCAACTCAGTAAGTAACAATAATTAATAAGGAACTGAAGATAGTGACGAGCTACATAGTTATAGTTCATTTTCAGTAATTCCAATAGAAAATAGACATGTTTTCAAATCCCGCAGTTTAAGTCAAATCAATTTATACAGTTCAAGTTCATATCCAGATATAAAATCTTTCAGAGAATTTCACAACAATGACAAATAGCAACTAAGTGCAACAACAAATGAAAAGTAAGTACAACCTCTTAGGGAAACAGTCACTCCACTCGTCACAAAAACTCAGCCACTCGGCTCTTAGCCCTCGACACTCACACTCAATGGGTACCCGCGCTCACTGGGGGTGTACAGACTCCGGAGGGGCTCCTACAACCCAAGCGCCATAATTCGCACGGATAACTCACGTGCTGCACGAACAACTCACGTGCTATAATATCCTGCACGGATAACTCACGTGCTATAGTATCCTTACCTCACCGACAGTCCCTCGGCCTTGATGAGTCCTCAACCTCTCTAGTCTCTCGGCTCTCGGAAATCACAAAGATCAGTCCAAACAAAGATAACATAGTGTATAAATAAAATCAAGAAAGACTGAGGTATGATACGCAAGAAAATCATGACTGAGTATAAGGCAACAATTAGCAAATAATTCAACAAGTACGCGATCTCTGCGGGTCCCAACAGTACTATCACATAGCCTAAGCATGATTTATAGTCAAATTTCTTCAACACATAGAGAGCATTTAGCTAACAACAAGTTATTCAACTTTACAGTTTCATGGGATGGACCAAGTCAGAATCTCCTCGGTGCACGCCCACACGCCTGTCACCTAGCAAGTGCGTCACCTCCAAACTAATCACATGACACAAAAATCTGGGGTTTCATACATTGAGGACCAGATTTATAACTGTTACTTACCTCAAACCGTGAAATTCTTATTCCGCTAAGCTTTTGCCTCGGGAATTGGCCTCCAAATGCCTCGAATCTAGCCACAAATAATTCGATTTAGTCAATAAAATTTATTAGAATTAATTCCATAAGAAAATGCAAGTTTTCCATAAAAATCTGAATTTTAGCTCAAACATCGCCTGTGGGGCCCATGTCTTGGAACCCAACAAAAGTTATAAAATTCGAAAGCCCATTCAAACACGAGTCTAACCATACTAATTTTACCAAAATCCGACATCAACTCGACCTTCAAATCATCAAATCTTATTTCCAAATCCCTAAGTTCAAACCCACGATTTACACCTCAAAAACATGAATCTAGTTGGATTATTTGATGATAATTCAATATTATGGAGTAGAAATGATCACATCAGACTTACCTTAAGTTTTCCTCGAATGCTCTCTCAAAATCGCCCCAAAACCGTGCTTGAAGGTCCAAAAATGGCAAAACTCGGAACCCCTTCGAAATGTATACTGGCCAGGGGTTCCACACCTGCGACTCACTTAACCGCTTATACGGTCTCGCAGGTGCGAGTCTAGCTCCGCTTCTATGGTCTCGCAGGTGCCAGTCTAGCTCCGCTTCTGCGGAAAGCTCGCTTCTGCGATGGTTGGTGCGCACATGCGGCTTCGCCCCTACGATCAAACCTCTGCAAGTGCGAATATACCAGAAGCAAAAATTCCAGCAGTGGTTTTAAGTTCGAATTTGATCCGTTAACCATCCGAAATTCTCCCGAGGCCCCCGAGACTTCAAAAAAATATACCAACAAGTCCTAAAATATCATACGAACTTAGTCGAGTCTTCAAATCACATCCAACAACACTAAAAACACGAATCACACATAGATTCAAGCCTAATGAACTTTGAAACTTCCAATTTCTACAAACGATGCTGGAACCTATCAAATCACGTCTGATTAATCTCCAATTTTGTACACAAGTCATAAATGACATAACGGAGGTATTCAAATTTTTAGAATCGGATTCCGACCCTGATATCAAAAAGTCAATCCCCGGTCAAACTTCCCAAAAATTCAACTTTCCCCATTTCAAGCCTAATTCATCTACGGACCTCCAAATAATTTTTCGGATACGCTCCTAAGTCCAAAATCACCATACGGAGCTATTGAAATCATCAAAATTCAGATCCGAGATCGTTTAAAAATAAATTTCCCGACACGCTCCTAATTTCTATCTCTGTTGATTATTTTCGAGTTCTTATATACATTGTGTGGAGCCTTCAACTATTTGTTGTGAAATTAATTGATTGTTATATCTTTGGAATTAGTTGTGGCCATTAGAAAAATTGTGATAAGAATTGATTTTGTTATGTTGATATGATAGTATTCCGTATAAATTGTTGTGTTGTGTGAGTTATTATTTGAGGATATAAGGGTGGCATTCCACTGTTGATATTATGTGGGCATAAGGGAGGCATTCCACTGTTGTCATGTGTGTTAGGATATTGTATGGGAGGAGAGATAAGGGTGGCTATAGGAGTGATAAGGGTGGCTATAGGAGCGATAAGGGTGGCTATTGATATTGTCAGGGCGGAGGGATAAGGGAGGCTATTATAGGAGTGATAAGGGTGGCTATTGTCAGGGATGATATATGATGATGTGGAGTTATTGTGTTGTTAATTTCTATGTGATGTTGTGATCTGTCTTGTGTTTCTTTTTATATCTGGTGCAATCTATCTTCTTGTTTCGGTAAACTTGATAATAGTCTGATCTATGTTGAAAATTGGAGACTGTGGCTATTGCCAGGTAGATTAGGAAATGAAATGTGGGCACGAGGTGCCGTGAGTAAATATGATAGTTTTATTATTGGCACGTGAACAGTCCGTGCAGATGTGATATGAAAAGTGGGAGCGGGGTGCCGTGAAAATATGATGATTTAATTATGGGCACGAAGTTTCGTGGAAATACGAAATTGGGTTGAGACCCGTGTTTACGAAAAATATAAAAATGGGATGAGACCCGTATTTGTATGATTATGAAATGAGATGTAATATGGTGACTTTTTAATTGAAAGGATTATATTCAAAATATTTATTTGGAAGGATTTTACTCAAGAAGATTTATTTGAAAGAATTATATTTTAAAAAGATTATTTGAAATAATTATATTGAAAGATATTTATTTGAAGGGAGTATATTTGAAATATATTTATTGGAAAGTATTATATCCTGAAGATTATTATTTGAGAAGTATATAGGCGAAAGATTTATATTTGACATACTTGATTCAATTGGGTGTACTTGTAATTATTATTTGTTGAGCAATATTAATGGTGTTCTTGTTGTCCTGCTGTGCATTTCACTAGTTGATTTGTGTTGTCCTTATTGTTATTTATTTCCTATTTTTCTGCATATCATATTGCACAGGTTTTTAGACTAGTGAGTGTCTTGACTGTACCTCATCTCTACTCCACTGAGGTTAGTCTTGATACTTACTAGGTACCGACCGTGGTGTACTCATACTACACTTTTGCACATTTTTGTGCAGAGCCAGGTATTGGAGATATCGGACTTGGACAGAGTTAAAGCGGGATCGTAAGGATTCAAGGTAGAGCTGCTTGGTCGTCGCAGTCCCTTGGAGTCTTTTCATTTCATTGTACTATTAATTTTTAATCAAATAGTATTGTATATTTGGTCGTCTTGATCATTCCATGTATTCAGTTAGAGTTCATGACTCCGTATTACCAATCTTGGGTGGTTGTTGTGTTCATACTTGTTTCCGCTATTAGTTTTGATTACCTATTTAATTCAAAAAAACAAAAAAAAGGCTTGAAATATAATTGAAATCGGCTTACCTAGTCTTAGAGACTAGGTGCCATCATGATGCCTGAGGTGGGATTTTGGGTCGTGACAAGTTGGTATCAGAGCTCTAGGTTCATAGGTTTTACGAGTCACGAACGAGGCTAGTAGTGTCTTGCGGATCGGTACGAAGACGTCTGTACTTATCTTCGAGAGGCTACAGAACTGTTAGGAAATTCTCACTTCTTTCATTCTTGTCGTGTGGATTTGTTGATTGTGGAATTTGAGCCTTTGTATCTCTATTCTCTCATAGAAGGTGAGGACATGTGCTATCGGGTTAGCTGAGCAGGCATCCGCACATACTGCTAGGGCTGCAAGAGGCCAGAGCCGAGGTAGAGGCCGAGGTAGACGTCGAGGGAGGGCACGTGCCGTGACTAGAGTACCTGTCAGAACAGCAGTTGAGGAGCCGCCAGTAGCTCCAGTTGGAGGACAGGTACCAGAAGCACCTGTTGTTACCCACGGACTTCAGGAGACTTTAGCACAGTTCCTGAGTATGTTTGGTACATTAACTTAGGCGGGATTGATCTATGTTGTACCAAATATTTCGTAGATTGGGGGAGTAGCGCATACTCCTACCACAACTCCAGAGCAGCAGGTTTATGTTGGTCTGGTCCCGAGTGTAATACCGGTACAACCTGTTATTCCGGTTCAGCCTGAGGTCAGGCCAGAGGCATCAGAAGAAGAACAAAAGATACTTGAGAGGTTTAAGAGGTATAGCCCACCTACTTTCAGTGGCACAACTACAGAGGATGCCCAAGGATTTCTAGAAAATTGTCATCGTATTCTCCGTACTATGGGTATTGTGGAAGTGAGCGGAGTTTCCTTTACTACATTTCAATTGTCAGGCGCAGCGTATCAACAGTGAAAAATCTATGAAGAAGGTAGACCATCCGATGCAATACCAACAACTTGGGCTAATTATTCAGAAATATTCTTGAAAGAGTTTGTTCTCCAGACTCTCCGAGATGCGTGGCGTACAGAGTTTGAACGGTGTTGTCAGGGCACTATGACAGTGTCAGAATATGCTATCAGGTTTAGAGAGTTAGCCCGTCATGCACCTATCTTGGTTTCTACAGTTAGAGAGCGAGTCCGCAGATTCATTGAGGGGCTCGATTATGATATTAAAATATGCATGGCTCGAGAATCGCAAACTGATACTCCATTTCAACAAGTAGTATAGATTGCGAGGAAGATTGAGGGTCTTTTAGTAGAGGAAAAGGAGTCTAAGGAGGCCAAATGATCTCGAGGCTCTGGAGGGTTCAGTGGATTTTACTCTTCAACTAGGACCCATTATAGCGGAGGCTCGAGCAGTTGGCCAGCTCAGTCTACACATCAGATTACTCGAAGTGCTCCAGTAAGTTTTTACAATGCACCACCGGCACGAGATTCCTATAATGGTTATTCTAGTTATCCGGTACAGACTCAGTATGAGAAACCGCGACCTCAGAGGGGTTGTTATGAGTGTGGTGACACTAAGAACATTATGAGAGATTGTCCCAGACTTAGGAGGGGTGGAATTTGTCAGAACACTCAAGCTATGGGCCCTAATGCAATTACTACCCCGCGTGCACAGCCAGTTAGGGGTGGAGGACAGACGAGTAGAGGGTGCCTAAGAGGTGGAGGCCCGACCCGTTTATATAATCGCTATGATTTGGCTGAGGCCGATACACAAGATGGTGTCGTTACAGGTACAATCCCGATTTGTTTTAAAAGAATACTTTCCCTTAATTTGATTTGGATCTGAATATTGAGGTGAGTCCTCCTATTATACTCCACTTCTGGGTGAGCTACGTAATTTTGTGACCCACTTATATGTTTATCCCTGTTGGGAGATTTGAAGATGTGAGCCTGTGTCTGTCATTTTTATTTTTGGGCACCATTGAGGGCTATAAGTCTAAAAAGTAACTTTTATTATTCATTACAGTGGGTTTGATGTGTTTCAGAATAATTGATTCCAATTTTATGAATTATATGCCCTACCGGTATGAGGGTTCATTATGTGTTATGAAAAATATTTACGAAATTTATTGAAAAGAAGAAAGAAAGGAAATTGAAATTTCAGTAGGCACAATGTGCAAAATACTTGTGATTCGGAGTTGAGGACGAGATCCTCGCATTTTATATATGATGTGAAATATTTAAACCGAGCTACAAGCCGCAGAGGAAATTATATAAGGACGAGGTCCTTGTGGTGAAACATTTATGAGTTTAAATTCTCCCTTTGTGAAGTTTAATTTGTACTATAGTACTAATGGGGAGTTATGCCTGATAGGCTTATGTGATAATTCTTTTGTATTTCTGTGCCATAATTGTGCTATAATTATTGAGTTTTTGCCTAGGAGGTGAGTGTCCAGGTGGCGTTAAATGTGACTCGTTAATTCGGGTAAATAATTATGAGGTATTCATGCCTCACATTCTGTTGTCAGTGTTGTGAAAAGTTTGAAATGAGGTTTTGGTTAATATGAGGTTAATTGATGATGCTGGAATTAATTATGAACAGCTTTTAAGACCAGAGATATGGCGATGGGAATACATATGATGTGCTTCATGTCCTGATATCATTATGATAATGCAGTGATTGTAATACTGAGATTAGTGTTATTGATATATACATTGTGGTACTTTTTTAGGTTGTGGAGTGTTGTTAGGAGTTGTTTTGGTGTTACTCTGGTAGGTGGATAGGCCCATTTACAGGGGACACTCTACAGAAATTACTAAAAATCTTGGGAGTTAGAAAACAATTTAGGAGATTGATATGTGCGAAAGAAGAGAAAAGTTATGTTATGTGTTTGAGGGAAGACTCTACTTCTCATTCAAGGGCGAATGATCCTAAGCGGGGGAGAATGTAATACCCCGAAAAAATTTCGAAGTACTTCAACACTATCAAGAAAGTTGATGTGTGCATAGGCACGAGTTGCTATAGCCAGTTGAGACTAATACCGTGTGTTGATGTGAAAATCAGGCCTTTTGTAAATGTTTGGAGTGTAAGAAATTGGTTTTAAGGTTTATAGGTATGGATAAAAGAAATAATATCAACTGAGATGGTGTTGTCGGACCCATGTTAAATTGCGGAACATAGAATCGCATGCAGTATGTGTGTAACAATACACTCAGTAATTTAATGTCCTCAGAATAATTCTTAGCACGTTCGCGGACGAACGTTTGTTTAAGAGGTGGAGAATGTAACGACCCGACTTATCGTTTTAAGAATTAATGCCTCGTTCAGTGACTTAAAGTCTCGAGCAACTTCGTAATAAGTATTATGACCCGCGGGTATGGTCGAGTTTAATTTTCACAAGATTCGGAATTAAATTAAAAGAATAATTCTTATTTAGAAGCTTAAATGGAAAGAGTCGATCGGAGAGTTGACTTTTGAGCAAACGACCCCGGAATCAAATTTCGATGATGGAAATAGCTTCGTATCATGATTTCAGATTTGGATTTGGAAGTCCGTAGGACAATTCGATGCATTTTGGCGAAAGTTGAAAAATAGAAGATTTTGGAAAGTCCTACCGAAGGGTGAATTTTTGATAACGAGGTTGGATTTCGATTCCGGAAATGGGAATAGCTCCATTACGTCAATTATGACTTGTGTGCAAATTTAAAGTCATTCCAGATTGATTTGATAAGTTTCGGCGCAAAATATAGAAGTTGGAAGATTTGAAAACTTATAATTCAATTCGATGCGCGATTCATAATTTTAGCATTGTTTGACGTGGTTTGAAGCCTTGACTAAGTTCTTATTGTATTTCGGGACATGTTGGTATATTTGGTTAAGGTCCCGAGGGCCTCGGGTGAATTCCGGATGGCTAACGGATCAATTTGGACTTGAAAAAGGCTGCTGGAATTTTGAACTTGCTGGTGTGATCGCTACTGCGGAGTCTTAATCGCAGAAGCGATCTTGCAGAAGCAAGGATTTTGTCGCAGAAGTGACCTGGGTAGAACTGGAGAAAGGTTGCAGATGAGGGCAGCCTTCTGCACCTACGCAATCGCAGGTGCGATGTTTTCTATGCAGAAGCGGCGAGGAAGCGCATAAGCGGAAATGTTGCGCACCTGCGATCATCGCAGAAGCGAAAATTGCTCCGCAGGTGTGAGTGTTGTGGCTAGGAAGTGATCATCGTAGAAGTGCATTTTGTCTCGCAAAAGCGAGACCGCAGATGCAAAATTCTTTCCGCATAAGCGGTTTTGGACAGAAACATTAAGGACCAACATTGGTCATTTTGCCATTTTCGATTGGGATTTTGGAGCTCGGTGTTTGGGCGATTTTGGAGGAGTTCTTCAAGACTTTGACTTGGGTAAGTGTTCTATATCCTAAAGTGATTATATTTCATGAATATATGATTATATTCATCATTTATTCGGATTTAAATGGAGAAAATCAAGATTTTTGTAAAATCTTCCAAAAACGAAAATTTAAGATTTGGAAATCGAGTTGTTATTGAAATTCGATAAAATTGGTATGGTTGAACTCGTATCGGAATGGGTGTTCGGATTTCATGAAAATTATGTTCGGTTCCGAGGGGCGATCCCCGCGTTGACTTTTGTTGAATTTTTGGAATAAATTTTTAAGTCGGCGTATTATTATCCGGAATTATTTCTGATGAATTTTAATGAAGTTATACAATTAATTTGGATATATTTGAGCTGTACGGAGGTCAATTCAAGCAAGGAGGCAATTTTGAAATATCGGCATAACTTCAAAAAGGTAAGTGTATTGCCTAACCTCGAGTGGGGGAATTTTCCCTTAGGCTTCGAGTCTTATGTGCCATTTGTGAAATGTGAAAAGCCGTGTACGCGAGGTGACGAGTACGTACTTGGGCTTATATGTGTAAATTTTATTGGGTTAAAGTCTTAGGCATTATTGTGTAGTAAATTGGATAATTGTTGGCATTTATTAAATCATCTATTTGTCATGCCTAAATCCTTGTTGTTGAATCTGTTGTTATGTGACAATTTGATGTGATTGTTACTTGAATATTTATGTAATTCCGTGAGTTTGTTGGTTTGATAATTCTTAGAATTTAATTTTATTATGGATTTTCTCTCTGCAAATAATTAATTAAATGAGCTTAAGAAGAAGTGTTAAAATAATTATCTAAATTTGGATTAATGAAGGTGTTGCCCTATGCTGAGTAATTTCTATCTATGTTCATTGTTTTTGAGGTCTTATATACATTGTGTGGAGACTTCGGCTATTTGTTGTGAAATTAATTGATTGTTATATCTTTGTAATTAGTTGTGGCCATTGGGCAAATTGTGATATGAATTGATTTTGTTATGTTGCCGTGATAATATTCTGTGTAAATTGTTGTGTTGTGTGAGTTATTATTTGAGGATATAAAGGTGGCATTCTACTGTTGATATTATGTGGTCATAAGGGAGGCATTTTGTTATTGTCATGTGTGTTGGGATATTGTCTGGGCGGAGAGATAAGGGTGGCTATAAGAGTGATAAGGGTGGCTATATGAGCGATAAGGGTGGCTATTGATATTGTCATGGCGGAGGGATAAGGGAGGCTATTATAGGAGTGATAAGGGTGGCTATTGTCAGGGATGATATATGATGATAAGGAGTTATTGCGTTGGTAATTTCTAGGTCATGTTGTGATCTGTCTTGTGTTTCTTTTTATATCGTGTGCAATCTGTCTTGTTGTTTCGGTAAACTTGATAATAGTCTGATCTATGTTGAAAATTAGAGCCTGTGGCTATTGCCAGGCAGATTAGGAAATGAAATGTGGGCACGAGGTGCCGTGAGTAAATATGATAGTTTTATTATTGGCACGTGAATTGTCCGTGCAGATGTGATATGAAAAGTGGGAACGAGGTTCCGCAAAAATTTGATGATTTAATTATGGGCACGAAGTGCCATGGAAATACGAAATTGGGCTGAGACCCGTATTTACGAAATATATGAAAATGGGCTGAGACTCGTATTTATATGATTATGAAATGAGATGTCACATGGTGACTTTTTAATTGAAAGAATTATATTCAAAATATTTATTTGGAAGGATTTTACTCAAGAAGATTTATTTGAAAGAATTATATTTTAAAAAGATTATTTGAAATAATTTATTGAAAGATATTTATTTGAAGGGAGTATATTTGAAATATATTTATTGGAAAGTATTATATCCTGAAGATTATTATTTGAGAAATATATAGGCGAAAGATTTATATTAGAAAGACTTGATTCAATTAGGTGTACTTGTAATTATTATTTGTTGAGCAATATTAATGGTGTTCTTATTCTCCTGTTGTGCATTTCACTAGTTGATTTGTGTTGTCCTTATTGTTATTTATTTCCTATTTTTCTGCATATCATATTGCACAGGTTTTTAGACTAGTGAGTGTCTTGACTGTACCTCATCTCTACTCCACTGAGGTTAGTCTTGATACTTACTAGGTACCGACCGTGGTGTACTCATACTACACTTTTGTACATTTTTGTGCAGAGCCAGGTATTGGAGATATCGGACTTGGACAGAGTTAAAGCGGGATCGTAAGGATTCAAGGTAGAGCTGCTTGGTCGTCGCAGTCCCTTGGAGTCTTTTCATTTTATTGTACTGTTAATTTTTAATCAAACAGTATTGAATATTCGGTCCTCGTGATCATTCCATGTATTCAGTTAGAGTTCGTGATTCCGTATTACTAATCTTGGGTAGTTGTTGTATTCATACTTGTTTCTGTTGTTAGTTTTGATTACCTACTTAATTCAAAAAACAAAAAAAAAAGCTTGAAATGTAATTGTAATCGGCTTACCAAGTCTTAGAGACTAGGTGCCATCACAACGCTTGAGGTGGGATTTTGGGTCGTGACCGTAGGCATGCTTGCAAGTTCAACAATTATGGCCCAAACAATAATTTCATATCAAGTTTAACTGGAACAGAAGATAATATCTCTCAGAAATTTCCAAAACAGTGATATATGACAGCTGAAGTACAACAATAATGAAATCAATGCATCATCTCAGAGCAACAGTCAGTCAGTCCTCCCATTCACTCCAACCTCACAATCACTCTACACTCGGCACTCGCACTCAGTAGGTACCTGCACTCAGTCGGGGTGTGTGCAGACTCCGGAGGGGCTCTTTCAGCCCAAGCGCTATAATCCGCACGGACAAGTCACGTGCTAACATAATATCTGGATTTGCACAGACAACTCACATACTAGTATAATATCTAGATCTGCACTGACAACTCACGTGTTGAACGGACAACTCACATGTTATAGTATCAATATGTCACAATCAAGCCCTCGGCCTATCTCCAGTCTCACGGGCTTTCAGAAATCATGAAATTCAGCCCCAACAGAAATGATATAATGCATCAATAATGAACAATAGAGACTGATATGTAATGTGCAAGTAAAACTGTGACTGAGTACAAAATAATAATTTAGCAGATAATTCAACATGTACACGACCTCTGTGGGTCCCTACCGTGTCAACACATGATTTCAACAAGATTTATAGTTCGATTTCTCTAATACGTGGAAATATGTACGGATAACAACAAATTATTCAACTACACATATCCATGGAATTGACCTAGTCACAATTACTGTGCACTCCCACAAGCCCGTCACCTCAAAACCAATCACATAATACATAATCCGGGGTTTCATACCCTCAGAACCAAATTTAGAACTGTTACTTACCTCAAACCGTGTAATTCTTTATTCTACTATGCTTTTGCCTCGCGAATCAGACTCCGAACGCCTAGAATCTAGTCATAATTAATTCGATCCAGTCAATACAAATTATAGAAATTAATTCCATATGAAAATACTAATTTTTCAACAAAATCTGAAATTGCACTCAAAAATCACTCATAGGGCCCACATCTCGGAACCCAACAAAAGTTACAAAATATGAATGTCCATTCAACCACGAGTCCAACCATACTAAATTTACCAAATTCCGACATCAACCCGACCTTCAAATCCTAAAATCTTATTTTCAAATCCATAGGCCTAAATCCTCTTATTTCACCTCAAAAACACGTAATCTAGTCAAAATACTCGATGATAATTCAATATTATTGACTAACAATGATCATAAGTGACTTACCTCAAGTTTTTCCATGAATTCCCTCTGAAAAATTGCCCAAACTGTGTGTTTGAAGTCCAAAAATGAGAAAGAATCTCGGACCCCTCTATTTTTACACATTGCCTAGTACTTCCGCTTTTGCGGAATAATTTACCGCATCTGCGGTTCCGCTTGTGCGTAACATGCACCGCTTCTGCGATTTTGCCTAGGCTACCTGACCTCCGCTTCTGCGATCGCGTATCCCCTTCTGTGGACTCGCGTATCCCATTCTGCAGACTCGTGTATCCTCTTCTGCGAAAATTGTAGGCGTTTCTTTGATTGTCCATTGAGCTATTATGCCACCAAATATAAAATTATCTGTAGATAGCCCATTTGAGACTATAAGCCTTTTCTTTGGCACCCACATTACAAGCTGATTCCCATTTTGTTCTTAATTAAATCTTTTCGAACCTTTACCTCCGAAAGCACTTAAGCCACTAGAAGAGTAAGGTGAGAGTTGGGGTAACTTTTGAGTGGAACCATAGAAAGGCCAAAGGTGCATGTATGTTTTGGAAGAGTATTAGCTGGGCAAACTAAATTTATGGAGAGTGTTGAAGAAAAATAAAAGAATATATATATATATATATATAGAAAATACACCTTTTATTCATCGTGATCCGGACTAGTGAATGCATAGTTGTTCTTAAAGAAGAAGGGCCAAGTTGTATATGGTTTTGTGGCATTGCTTGAATTGCTCATTGTAACGACCCGGCCAGTTGTTTTGGGTATTATAACCTCGTTCCCCCATTTACTGCTCAATTTATGCTTTATAGTTATTTTATGACTTACCGGGTTAGTTGGTTCGGGTCCGGAATATTACATCCTACATTCTCATACGTTAAAGTTTCGTCGTAAGTTAATAGACGTAAGTTCGGGAATGAGATTATTTTGAGATTATAAGCATTATGCTATTTCAGACAAGTAATGAGTAAATTTGTGAAGGTGCGAGGATAAGAAAATCAAAGAAAATGAGTTTCGTCAAAGATGGCATTTTGGGATAAAATACGTCCCAAGCTAAAATACCCGGTATTTATGGACTAGTGTCATACAAGGTACCACATGACCATAATAGTCAGGTGTATAAGGTGTGTTAAAAGTAAGTAGTATTTTAAATAATTTGAGATGATTCTTAATTATATGGGTAATTGGTTAATTATTGGATAGTGGGAGATTATTAAGTTAATCAAGGGATTAGTGGTTGATTAATAATAATTTTGGATAAAGTTTGAACCCCATTAACGTGGCAGCCAAAGACTTTATATAAATGTGACTCTTGAATTCACATGAAATGTGGCAAAACTTGGGAAATGTTTTGGCCAACTAAGCCACAAGTGGGGCCCACCCCCACTTAGTAAAAGACTTCTCAAAAATAAAGAGAATTATGCTTGAATCAGAACACAAAGGATTCCAATGCTAGCAACATTAATTCACTTTCCAAATAGCAACGTTGTTGCTAAGTTCTTAAGGAAAGGTTTCGGCCCAGATTTTCTTTGCATAGCAACATGATTGTTTCGAGCTTTTCACACGACTTGTTCCGTGTTTTGTCGAAATTAATGGGTGTTAGAGAATTGTCAAGAGAATCGACTCAGGTATGTTAAAGCTATCCCTTCTTTCTTTTTGGCATGATCTATACGACACAAACGAAACTAGCAAATGCACAACTTTGATAAATTACCCTATTCGTAGAAATGCTAGAGATGTGTATATCCTTATTCTCCCATAAGTCTTATTATTCTATCGTCTATTCATGGGCCTCATAAAATACGTAAGTTGATAAAGTCTATTTTATGATATTAATCAAAGGCATAATGGTCTTATGACATTCCGACAGATTTTATTGGCGTACTTCTCATGCATTGCATTCATTTATACATGCACATTGACCCATGACCAGATGGCGTTATATACACGTATATATGTATATTATAGGTATATGGGATAAGGGAAAAGATTATGGCATTATATACGTACCACCACCTGATCAGTTGGTATATATTGATGATTTGCCCACAATGGCTGAAATGATATGATGAGATGACCTCAGAGGCTTGATGATGTTATGAACACATATAACTATGCATGGTATGACATTTATGAGCATATGCATGATGTTTTAAAATGAAATGATTCACAGAGCTATGTAGACGTACATGTCGAGTCCTTTACTCCATGTTTCTCTCATGTCTATTATTTACTGATTTTCACTCCTTACATACTCGGTACATTATTTGTACTAATGTCTCTTTTGCCTGGGGTCGCTGCGTTTCATGCCCGCATGTCCTGATAGACAGGTTGAGAGTCCTCCAAGTAGGCTATCAGCTCAGCGGAAGGTGTTGGTGCGCTCCATTTGCTCCGGAGTTTCTTATGTAGTTAGTATGATTAGGACATGTACTGACTAGTATGGCGGGGCCCTGTCCCGACCTTTATGATATTTATGTACTCTTAGAGGCTTGTAGACATATGTCGTGTACGTGAAAGATTGTATGGACTTGTCGGCCTATGTTTTGAGTTTATAAATGATCAGGTTGGCCTATTAGGCCCGTATGTCACGTGTATATGATGATGTAATAAGAAAGATACATTACGTTGGTACTCGGTTGAGTAAGGTACCGGGTGCCCATCGCGGCTCATCGGTTTTGATCATGACAAAAGTGGTATCAGAGCAGTTCTGTCCTAGGGAGTGTACAAGCCGTGTCTAGTAGAGTCTTGTTTATGGGTGTGTCGTGCACCACACTTATAAGCAGGAGGCTACAGGGCATTTAGGACTGTCACTCTTTCTTCTTACTCTAGATCGTGTGGTAGAGCTCAGTTGTAGGAACTCAATTTCCTAAACTCTATCTTATTTATAATACGGCGATGCCTACATCTAGAAAGACGGTTGGTAGGGGATTGAATGCGGCTGTGGAAGAGTTGAGTCAGAGGAACTCGATTTTGCATCATACTTATGATGGATAAATATGAGGTATTCAACAGATCATGTGTGTACTAAGATGTGTAAGCCTTTTGATAAGGAGCCTTATGGAAGGAATATCTATCCACCCCTATGGTGAAAGGCAATGAGAGATTCAGAAGATAGATATAAGTTTCAATAAGTAAAAGAAGCAAGATGAAGAAGGGTATGAGGTACCCAACTAGTGAAGATTAACATTATTTACCATTCAGAAAGGGAGATATAAGCATTTTGAGTTACCTTCAACAGTAGCAGAGGTATGTACAATCGGCCACACCCATCTCAGTTATACCCTGTGGAAGCTAACAGATATGGTTTAAGAGAAGGACGGGATATTAGGATCTGGCTAGGGTTAGAGTAACCCAAAATGGTAAATGGATTGTTTGTATTAGTTGACATTTCTGAAGGATATTACAAAGGTGCTAATAGATCTCCTTGTGAGGCACCCAGATGGTGCACTCTAGAATGTTACAATTAGATGTGAATATTAGCATGAAAAAAGAAACAGAAGATAGGCACTAGAAGCCTTGAAGGGATAAATATTATCTTAGTGTGGCTCCCGTCCCTAGTAGAGAGAGAATGTTAGGCAACCCGAATAGCCAGTGGATGGAGCAAGGGGAGCTAAAAGCAAAAGAATGTCTTGTTCGAGTTTTCAGAATAAAGTGATAAACATAAATGTTAGCGGAAAATAAGAAAAGAGTTAATGAAGCATTATGAGTAAGATATGATACATAGATGATAACGGTAGATCAAAAAGATGACAGTATTACAGAGTCTATAGTCAATTGAAGGAAAAGATGAGAGGTGACAGGCCTTGAAACAACAAAAGTGTATAGGCCATAAAGTCATATCCTCATTTTAAGAAATAAGTTCGAGACTCCAACGCGACTACCGGAAGGAAAGGTTAGACCCCAGAACAATAGAAATCAATATGGATTGGTGAACAAGATAAACTAAACATGAATTAAGGACTGAGTGATTGAATAATAGTCAGCATCATGAGAATTTCAGATTTCGTTCCGGTGATAATAGAGTGGACAACAGAAGAAGGTTCATGAGAAATTCAAAGAATGGTCATTCAGGAAGACGCTTCCCTAAAGCAAGCAATGTGAGCAAATTTAAGCTTAAGGGACTGTATGTGCCAGTTATACTAAGTGTCACCCTCGCGAATAAGGAATTTTATTATCCTTGATACAGAAGGATTGCCTCAAGGCGAGTAAGGGTCATCGATGATTTGAAAAGACACCAAAGATGAATAGGAAAAAAAATCTATACGTAGATCGCCGTGGCTCCAATTCTTAGTGCTCCCCTAAAGAGGGGAATATAAAGTGATGTGGCATTAAGTCAAAATTAAGTGGTTCTAGTAACGATGGAATAATAAAGGAAGAATGCGATAAGAAAGAGAAACGGATAAGATTGCACTTATTCAAATCCTACAGATATGCTACGATTGCAGAACATTATGCAAACACGATGTCAAGGAAAGGAAGTAAGGATTCCTGTCCAGGATGTTATTGATAAATAAGGAGCCAATGTGAGAGGTAAGTTAAGACAAAGGAAATAACCCAAGAAAGATTACGCGGAGTAATGATATGAGAATGGGCCAACGAGTAGTTAGTAGTTGATTTAGGAAGAGCCTAGTTACGGCTAGTCAAGAGGATACAAACAAATCAGCAGATCGTGCAAGATAAACATAGTAAAACCCAATATAGTGAATTCAACCTCATAGTAATGTCATTTTAATACTTGAGAAATATTCAGATAAGAGTTGGGGTAGTTAAAGGTACCGTATGAATGTTATGGGAATAAAAGAGAGTGCCACTAGGAAGACAGTCAAAATATCAGTTCAGAAGCAACCCTACAAGCATAAGGGCGAGGAGGTAAGTAACTATGGATAATTATAGGCAAGGAAGGGCATCAAAAGGTCTGCCGAGTATACGATGTAATAAGCTCGCAGCTTTACAAGAGTCAGAGGGTCTTCCCTAAGTATTAAAATGAAAGACTAGCTGAGAGAATAAGGAAGAAGGCTTCAGCCTAAGCACAGTGACCTGAAGAGGAAATGGTCTTGTAACAACAGTCTCACAACAACATTATATGTGCTCCATGAGAAAGTGTCACCTACCATGGCTAAGGAATGGGAAGAAAAATCAAAAATAATATTCGAGACCATGTGAGTTGCACAAAAATTCCGGCATGCGTGGGAACTAAGATAAGCTAAGTATACATGCAACAGAGGGGCAAAAAGACCAGGAAAAGTAATAGCTTACGTTTAAAGGAAGCTCAGAGGGAACAAAAGGGATTATGCACTTAAGACTTCAGAGTGATATCCATGCACCATATATGTTGATATTCATACGGTCGTAGAAGACTCCGGTATAAGTTAAAAAAAAAAAAAGAATTGAGCCTAGGGCATAGACAAAGGATTGAATTATCAGAAGATTGTATCATGGATATTCCATAGCGCCCATGAAAGGCTAAAGTAATAACTAATACCATGAGCCACAGATCAGAAGATAGCTTAAGCCTACATAAAGGCTGATAGTAAGGAAGAGGAAACAAAAGAGTTACAACAACAAAGTAAATCAGGAGTCTGATTATTGGACCCAAAACAATTATAAATCTCGTGATTGAGAATATTGCAGGATCACTCTTAAATACAAGAGAGACATTAAAGTAGGCATATTCTATAACGGCTCTATGATAATGCGAGTTAGAAGAGTATCAGCCTCATAAGAAGTCAGTATGAAGCTCTCACCGGATTATGTATGCACCAGAGGTGCAAGTATTACAATAGAGCTTGAAGTTATCGATGTGACTTATACCTTTATGGAAGAGAGGTCATGAAAGAGATAGAAGATGTGATGCGACATTTTAAGGTAAGTATGGTAAAGGTGAACAATGTACTAGATACTCAAATACAGAAGATCGTGAATAGTCCATACTTTGGATAGAAGGCTAGAAGCATTGGGATTCAGTATCCAGGAATGATTGTGGCATCGTCAATGGCATATATCTTCCAGCCTATGGTTTCTAAGTACCGAGAGGCCTAGTTAAGAGAGTAAAGAAGAGTTTGAGATGATGTGATGTCTCACTTGATGTTCCAAAATAACACAAGGAAATCTATGGTGCAAGCAAGTTGAAAGAAGGTTGCGAGTAGTATAACTAGATATGTGTAGGTTGCAAGCTAAAGTATGGTAAAGCGACAAGGATTTAGGAAGACAGGAGTAAGGATAAGAAAGGACGAGTGAGGAGGTGATGAGAATGGATAAGTCCTTAGGATTAAGCCCATGAAAAAAAAGAGCTGATGGTTTCTCTAAGTTAGAGAAAGCTCAGTATAGCCTGAATGAACTCAAAGGAGTCTAAGACTAATAACATTTAAAAGAGATGGAATGTTGCCCTGGTAGTAAAACGAGGGTATACTTGTGATAAATGAAGGATGACGTTTGGACCTTTGATTGAGTGATCATTTGAAGGGATTTCATGAATTGTACGGGATTAAAATGCCCACGTAAGTAAGTCACATTGGGATGCTATAAAGTACGGTTATTTAAGTACAGTATCGCCGCTAAGTGGATCAGGAAAATCACTTCGAATATTCTCCGATGCAACGTAAACCCTAGTGGCAATGTTTTACATAAGAAGTTTCAAGATATCAGTGGTAGATTGTAGACCAACATTGAGGTAAATCAACAATGGATGGATAGAAGTTACAAAGTACTAAATGAGATATGACAATATTCGTAAGTTCGACAAAGTACCGAGCGAAGAACTTCAGTATAGATGCCCAGAGGAACATCTTATTGAGCTCTATATATATTTACAAAATGAGGTCTAGAGAAAGAAGGGGAGAGGAGTCGCATAGGTGCACTTACAAGGTCAGAGTCGTACAGGATGAATGATAAAAGGTAGCAACAATTACAAGATTGGAAGAATTCCGACCACGAGTCGTGGTGTGAGAAAGAGACCTAAAGGGGGGAATGCCCTGGCCTTTGGATTGTTTTCACAAGAACAGTTGCCTAGATGGCAAGAAGAGTACTATAGTATTCAGAAGAACTATAGGTTATGATAATGATAAGTGCATCAGTCAACATTCGAGGAAAATGTTCCAAAGGGAGGAATGATGTTACATCCCGTATTCTCATACGTTAAAGTTTCATCGTAAATTGATCGACGTAAGTTCAGGAATGAGATTATCTTGAGATTATAAGCATTATGCTATTTCAGACAAGTAATGAATAAATTCATGAAGGTGCGAGGGTAAGCAAATCAAAGAAAATGAGTTTCATCAAAGATGGAATTTTGGGATAAAATACGTCCCAAGCTAAAATACCCGGTATTTATGGACTAGTGTCATACAAGGTACCACATGACCATAATAGGCATGTGTATAAGGTGTGTTAAAAGTAAGTAGTATTTTAAATAATTTGAGATGATTCTTAATTATATGGGTAATTAGTTAATTATTGGATAGTGGGAGATTACCAAGTTAATCAAGGGATTAGTGGTTGATTAATAATGATTTTGGATAAAGTTTGAACCCCATTAACGTGGCAGCCAAAGACTTTATATAAATGTGACTCTTGAATTCACATGAAATGTGGCAAAACTTGGGAAATGTTTTGGCCAACTAAGCCACAAGTGGGGCCCACCCCCACTTAGTAAAAGACTTCTCAAAAATCAAGAGAATTATGCTTGAATCAGAACACAAAGGATTCCAACGCTAGCAACATTAATTCACTTTCCAAATTGCAACGTTGTTGCTAAGTTCTTAAGGAAAGGTTTCGGCCTAGATTTTCTTTGCATAGCAACGTGATTGTTTCGAGCTTTTCACACGACTTGTTCCGTGTTTTGTTGAAATTAATGGGTGTTATAGGATTGTCAAGGGAATCGACTCGGGTATGTTAAAGTTATCCCTTCTTTCATTTTTGCATGGAAAAAGGTTACGGCGTTATATACGCACCACCACCTGATACGTTGATGATTTGCCCACAGTGGCCGAAATGATATGATGTGATGCACTCAGAGGCTTGATGATGTTATGAACACATATACCTATGCATGGTATGACATTTGTACACATATGCATGACGTTATAAAAATGATATGATTCACAAAGCTATGCAGACGTACATGTCGAGTCTTTTACTCCATGTTTCTCTCATGTCTATTATTTACTGATTTTCACTCCTTACATGCTCGGTACATTATTTGTACCGACATCCCTTATTCCTGGGGATGCTACGTTTCATGCCCGCAGGTCCTGATAGACATGTTGAGAGTCCTCCAAGTAGGCTATCAGCTCAACTGAAGATGTTGGTGCGCTCCATTTGCTTCGGAGTTGCTTATGTGATCAGTATGATTAGGACATATACTGATTAGTATGGCGGGGCCCTGTCCCGACCTTTATGACATTTATGTACTCTTAGAAGCTTGTAGATATATATCGTGTACGTGAAAGATTATATGGCTTTGTCAGCCTATGTTTTGAGTTTATAAATGATCATGTCGGCCTATATATCGTATGTCACGTGTATATGATGATGTAATAAGAAAGATACATTACGTTGGTACTCAATTGAGTAAGGTACCGGGTGCCCATCGCGTCCCATCGGTTTGGGTCGTGATACAGAAGGATTTCGGAGTTAAATGAGACACTTAGCCTCATAATTGAAAACTTAAGTTGGAAAAGTTGGCCGGATGTCGACTTATGTGTAAACGACCTCGGATTTGAATTCTGGTGATTCCAATAGCTCCATATGGTAATTTTGGACGTAGGAGTGTGTCCGGAAAATTATTTTGAGGTCCGTAGTGGAATTAGGCTTGAAATGCCAAAAGTTGAATTTTTGAGAAGTTTGACCGAGGGGTTGACTTTTTGATATCGGGGTCAGAATCTGATTCTGAAAATTTGAATAGGTATGTTATGTCATTTATGACTTGTGTGCAAAAGTGGAGGTTAATCGGATGTGATTTGATAGGTTCGATGTTGTTTGAAGAATTTGGGAATTTCTTAGTTTAATTAAGCTTGAATTGGGGCATGATTCGCTGTTTTAGCGTTGTTTGATGTGATTTGAGGCTTCGTCTAAGTTCGTATGATGTTTTAGGACTTGTTGGTATATTTGGTTGAGGTTCTGAGGGGCTCGAGTGAGTTTCGGGGTGGTTTCGGACCATTTTTAGGCCATTCTTAGTTGTTGGTTTTTGGCCACAGAGGTATGCATCGCGATCGCGAACAAATGGTCGCGATCACAAAGAGAAATTTTGTTGTTTGGACACTGTGAATCGCGATCGCGGAAGCCTTTTCACAATCGCGTAGAGGAAATTTCTGCTGCACTAACCCGACTTTGGAAGCTTATATCTGATAATCTATAAGGAATTTGGAGATGATCCAAAAATTAAAGTTGTAGCCCTTTGTATATAGTTTTCAGAAAATCAAAACCTTTGGCATTTGGAGTTGTGTAGCAAAAGTTATGGTTGATACACTACAGCCTGTCTGGGAAGAGTTTGGAAATCGCTAAGAAGAAATTTGTATTGCATAGGGCTAATTTCAGACGCTTATATCTCATAATATATAAGGAATTGGGAGATGAGCAAAACATGAAAGTTGTAGCCTTGGTGTCTAGTTTTCATAAAGTTAAACCATTTGGAATTTGAAATTTTGTACAAAATGTTATGACCATTATACTAGAGGCTGTCTCGAAGAGTTGGGCACTTGATCTTCGCGATCGCGAAAGGCAAAGTTTGGGCTGGAAATTTTTTTGCTTCGCGATCGCGACGAGTAAATGACTGAACAGAAGATAAAATCGTGGGTTTTGGTTTCTTTCTTCATTTTCGGATTTTGGAGCTCGGATTGGGCGACTTTGGAGAGGAAATTTTCCACACAACTTGGAGTAAGTATTCTTGACTCCCTTGTGATTACATTCCATGAATTAATCTTCGTTTTTGGCGTTAGATGATTGATTTTTCAAGAGAAATCGTAGGAATTTCTACAATTTCATAAAAATAAATTTTCGAGATTTGAACACCGATTCGGAGTCTGATTTGAGTGAAATTAGTATGGTTGAACTTGTAATTGGATGGGCTATCGTATTTTGTGAGTTTTGTCAAATTCTGAGATGTGGGCCCCACGGATGATTTTTGAACTAAATTTCGGATTTTGTTAAAAAATTAGTATTTTCCTATGGAATTAATTCCAATAAATATTATTGACTGAATCGAATTATGGCTAGATTCGAGGCATTTGGAGGCCAATTCACAAGGCAAAGGCATAGTGGAGTAAAGAATTACATAGTTTTAGGTAAGTAACACTTCTAAACTTGGTTCTGAGGGTATGAATCTCCGAATTTGGTATGATATAAATTGTTTGGAGGTGACACACACGATAGGTGACGAGCATGTGGATGTGCACCATATAAATTGTGTCTTGAATAAATCCTATGCAGTTGTAAGATTAATGAATCATGTTATTATCTGAACATTCTCCACGTGTTAGAGAAATTGAGCTGAGGCTCCTATTAAAGATCATGTTTAGGCTACGTGCCAATATTTTGAGATTCATGGGGTTGTGTTGCTGTTGAATTAATTGTTCAAAAATATACATTTCACACTCAGTAATATTTGTCCATTGTGAGGATATTTATGGGATTGAGCTGCGCGACGCAGCAGGCCATAATGGCTTTATACATTATTATTATATGGATCGGGGTTACCCGCCTGTAGCATGCCTTATAGGCTTTACTATTTTATGGATAGAGGCTGCCCACCTGTAGTAGGCCTTATAGGCTTTACTATTTTATGGATCGGGGTTGCCCGCCTGCAGCACACCTTATAAGCTTTACTATTTTATGGATTGGGGTTGCCCGCCTCCAGCAGGCCCTATAGTCCATATTGACTTGGGTTGAAGGAGCCCCTCCGGAGTCTGTACACCTCCCCCCCCCCCCCAGTGAGCGTAAATGATTATATAAATATTCGGGATGGATTTCCCACGGCATGGACTTGCCTTACTGATTTATATTGTGCTAAATTTTCCTGGACATGGATCTTGTCTGTATCATTTACATTTAGGGATAAATTACCCCAGGGCTGGATTGGTCTTATACGGTACTGAGTGACTGACTGTTAGTCGATGTGTATTTATATATACGGGTTGGAACGCCTCTGGGCTAGATTGGCCATAAAAAGTATCGAGTGACCGAATAATTTGTGATCAGTATTTATATGAGGTCTTTCTACTGATGTGTCATATACCTCATATCATCCAATATTGATCTATTTCACTTGTACTGAATTTAACTGTTAAACTTGAAAGCATGCCTACATTTTTTGTACCATTACTTATACTGGACTGTACCTGCAGATCTCGTCATTGCTTTCAGCCCAGAGGTTAGTCTTGTTACTTATTGAGTTAGTTATACTCATACTACACTCTACACCTCGTGTGCAGATCCAGGTGCTCCCGGATACGGTGACTACTAGATTTCGAAGTTAATTTTGTTGGGGACTATCAAGGTAGATGCTTGACGTCCACAGACTTGATTCCTTTCATGTTTAATTATTGTATTATTCTATATTTTCAGATAGTGATTTTATCAGTCAGACTTTGTATTCATATTAGATGCCCATGTACTCAGTGACACTGGGTTTTGGGAGTATTTATATTTATACTTGTGAGATTTCTTCCAATGAATTTAATCATTTTGTTTTCAAATTTAAAAGATATGTGGTTTGTTGATATTGTCGGCTTGCCTAGTATTGAGATAGGCGCCATCACGACGGGTGAGATTTTGGGTCATGACAGTCATAAAGAGTGTGTATTTGAAAGTTAAGTGTAGCGTATTAGAGTGCTTAGAAGGGTTAGTTACTATACCCAAAATATATCCTACTCGTCCCTTAGCCTACATTACAATCAGTAAAGACCTAATTGATCTTAGACTGTGCGAGCTTAGATTAGTGGAGATATACACTACGGGCAAGCCTATGGTACAACTACGGAGTACACATGAAATTCTTTGTGAGAGTGAATGGTTCTTTGTTCATATATGTGATGTACTTAAATTATATTCGAATGCATATTTGAATGTGTGGACGAAATACACTCTTATTCTTTGATGAAGTACATGATTCCATGACGGATAGGTGACGTTATTAAACATCTCTTGTTGGGTAAGTGCACAAGTTGAGAGTGCTTATTGACGACGAGTCGGTATTTGAGGTTGAGTGGTTATGGGTAGGTTGTTTGAATGTTTTTAATTGGTCACTAATATTCCGGCATGTGAAAGTTGGTAAAGGTATGAATGCGTATGCAAGGGCTTAATTGTTGATATCAATAATGGTCATGAGTGTCATGTGTTGAATTGCCAAAGGTTCCTCCATTGTATGATGTCTTGTGTGCATTGTTTGGTTAGCAAGGTTTTAAGTTGCTTGAGGACGAGCAAGAGCTTAAGTGTGGGGTGGTGATGTTAGGCTAAAAATTCATGTCTTCGCATGTAATTTGCATTGCATTATACTTCAATCTTATTAACTTTGGTGTAAATATTTGTGACTCGAGCTTAATAGTGGTGTTTATATGTGTAGGAATCAATTTGAAGTGATTTGACAAACTTGCATGCAAAGTGATGAAAAAACAAAAGAATTTAGATGGAGTATGGGTTTGGTGCCAGGTTGGTGCCAGGTACCAACCAAAATGCCAAAGGCAGAATGTGGAACATTTCGGTGTCCTGGTTGGTGCCAGGCGCCAAGAGAGACGGCTAAGGACGGGTTTCACCCTATACACCCCCAACATGTATAAAAAGGGTTCTAAACCTATTTTTTAGGGCAGAGAGGATTAGATAGGCAAAGGGAGCTGCCACTCTTGAGGAAAGAACACTTTGGGGAGGCAAGAACACCATAGGAAAAAGGAAAAGGATTCAACTTCAAGTTTTTCCTCTTTCTTCTTCTATTTCCATTATCGGTTATGAATTCTAGTATTGTAGTTATGCATACTATTATAAATAGCTAATTTGTTATCTAGAGTTTTGATAGAACCTTTTATAGGATAAATTCGTGTTATGTTTTTATATAATTGAGCTGTTGGATTCCTATACTTTTTTAACTACGTGTTGTTGTTGATTGAATGACCATCAATTAACTGTGCCTATTTAATGTATATATTGCTCGAGAGAGAGTACGCAGTTAGGTAGTTGTTGAACAACATTACTACTAACGCATGTGAGAGATCAATACGGAGGGTTTAAATGTGAGATTATAGATAACGAAGCCTTGGTGTGATCGTAGTTAGCGGTAAATTAGTGCCAGCTAGCGTAGTTCGAGAGAATACGTCTAGTAAATTGTGGTAGTTTCTCGAGAGAGAGAGTTACGACAACCAAAGTACTCACGATTGGTAGAGAATACTTAGGCAAAATTATAGAAGGCGTAGCGAGAAGGATTTCGTCAATTGGGAAAATCATAACTCTAGACCTCCTTAGTCTTGTCTCAATTTCATCCTTGTTAGTTGATAATTTTACTGTTTTATAATATTTGTAAGTTAATTAGTAGAAATTAAAATCAAATCTTTATAACTAGGAAATTGTTTGGACTTGTTTTTCTTAGCAATATTGAACAACTGTAGCTAAGTCTTAGTTCTCTGTGGGATTCGACTCCGGACTTGTAAACCGGATTATATTTGGAACGATTGCTTAGTCCTTTTTATAAGGCCTAGTTGGGTGTGATCATCAAGTAATCCTGGATTTGACAAGGCCACTCATGTTGGACCAGTATATTATACTAGAACTCCAGTATATTATGCTGGAACTCCAGTATATTATGCTGGAACTCCAGTATATTATGCTGAAAGGAGGGACGGATCTATGTAGGGTAAAGGGGGTGATACGCCACCCGATCGCTCGGATAAAATTATATATATGCACTAATATTTCACACAAGAAAACGTACATAGACAAACATTTGGCATTCAATGTAACAATGTGATTCTAGGTGCCATGGTCAGAGTATTGACTTAACAGCTGCAAGGCCCAAGATCTAAACTAGCTTTTCTCAATGCCCTCCATTAGTTCATTTCTTTTATTCTCTTTTTCTTAATTTCTCTTATTTTCTTCATCTTTGTATTTTCTCTTTATACAACCCCATTTTTTTTTATTTAAATTATAAAATTAAATTTCCTTCTGTTCTCTTTTTCTACATCTCAAAAAAAAAATTAATATGACTTAATTATTATTGTAATCCATTTAATGCTATTTTTTCCTTGATTTCAAATAAATGACCAAATCTTTTTCCTCAATGCAATTCAATATTACTTTTCCTCTACTTGTTTCCTTTTCCATTCTTTTTTTTCTTATTTTCTCTTATTTTCTTCATCTTTGTATTTTATCTCTTTATACAATCCCTTTTTAAATTTTTATTTAAATTATAAAATTTGATTTTGCTTCTGTTAGTTTTTTTAAATCTCAATTTTTTTTATTTGAATATGATTTTAATTATTACTTTTATCCATCTACTGTTATTTTTTCTTTGATTTCAAATATATGACTCAATATTCTTTATTTGATTATCACATATTTATTTATGTATCAAGAATCTTATAAAGCGAACCGAATTAATTTAAAATGGGTTGAACCGAACCGAATTAAACATAACGGAATCGACCAAATGTACACCCTATTTAACCTTTTTCACTAGTGATAAGTTTACATTAAATACAGTGGCACTCGTAGCCATTAAATCCTGGACCCGCCTCTAACTCGAAGTCCAGTACATTATGCTGGAACTCCAGTATATTATGCTGTAATATTTTTCGAATTTTGAACAGTATTTTTCGTTCAGATTTATCCTTACATGAAAAGTGACTAAATTTTGATTACTTTTGAAATCGTGACTATTTTTCAATTATCACTTAAAATCTGGTTATTTTTGAATTTTACCCCATTATTTTATTAGTATAAGCTCTATTTTTAAGAGTGAAAAAGGCAAAAGATATTTTGCCAAAGACATTCATACTTTTAATACAATATAGATAGATTATCTAACAAATTTTAATTTTAGAGTTACGAAAAGACAATATAACTAAACTAATTTATTACCGTAACAAACATAATTGTTATAATGAAAGTAAGGTATGGTTGGACAGATCTCCTATGCTCGCTTATAATTTGAAAGCGAAAAAGTGATCCTACAAAGATCTCACGTATTATTTTTTCACATTTTAAATTATTATTTTTACGGATCTTTTGTGAAAAAGTCATATAACCTAAAACACATTTGTATTGAATTACAAAACTAGATCTCCCTGTTTAACTGTGATTTTTGAATTCTTCTAAAAAATTTATCATTACAACTAGTACTCATTTAGTTCCAGAATCACCTTCGAAAAAGATATAATTAGATTGCATATGAGAGTTTAAATTTGGAAGCTATGATTCATTGCCAAGAACACGAAAATCGCCTGCAACGAAAAACATATAAACGACAAATTAAATACTGGTAACATATTGGACTATATATTGTAATGACCAAACCGATCATTTTGACTTTTAGAACCCCGTTTTGCTAAATAAAACTCCTCGTATGTGCTTTTATTAATTTATGACTTGCGAGGATGGTTGGTTCGGAATTTGGAAGTGATCAGATTGAAATTGGAACACTTGGTTCCCTAGTTTGACTTTAAAAGGCCAAGTTTGACTTCGGTCAACATTTTGAAACAACGACCCCTGAATCTGGATTTGATGGTTCCAATAGGTTCGTATGATGATTTTGGACTTGAGCGTATGTTCGAATCGGGTTTTGGACAACCCAGGAGAGTTTCGGTGCTTAATAGTAAAAATCAACAATCTAAAGGTTTTAAGGTTCTTTAAATTTGGTTTGGAGTAGGTTTTGGAGTAATCGAGATCCGTTTGAAATTCCGAGTTTGGGAATAATTTTGTATGGTGATTTAAGAGTTGCACGCAAAATTTGGTGTCATTCCGGGTAGTATAAATAAGATTCGGTGCGTTCGGAAGAAGTTAGAAACTTGAAGTTTATATTTTGATCCAATTCGGTTTTGGGGTGTGATTCTTAGTTTCGTTGTTGATTTGCGTGTTTCGAGAGTTCGAGCAAGTCCGTGTTATGTTTTCAGACTTGTTGGTGCATTTGGACGGGGTCCCGGGGGGCTCGGGTGAGTTTTGAATCACCCGGAGATAAGTTGGAAAAACCAGAAATTCCAATTCTGGTTTCCTTCTTCGCGAACGCGGAAGGACTTTCGCGTTTGCAAAGAAGGAAAATGGGAGCTGGGATATTGCCCTTTGCCTTTGCGTGGGGGGTGACACGTTCGCGAAGCCCGGGAGTTTTGGCCTACATGTTCGCGGTGGTAGACTCGCGTTCGCGAAAGAGGAATGGGACCGGTGTGGATATTTCCCTACGCGTTCGCGAGGGAGATAACGTGTTCACGAAGGGCAGGTTAGTAAGCCTTCGCGCTCGCGAGACCCATGTCGCGTTCGCAAAGGGTAATTTTGAGGCTGTGAAATTTTGCCTTCGCGAACGCGAGGCACTGACCGCGTTCGCGAAGAAGGGATTCTCTGTACCGGACAGAATGTCTTAAAAACGAGATTTCACCTTTTTTTTAACCCCATTTCTTCCATTCTTGGGCGTTTTTGGAGCTTTTTGAGAGGAGACTTCAACTAGCAACTTGAAGGTAAGTTAATTCTATACACTTTGAGTTAAATACATAGATTATGGGTCGATTATAACCTATAAATGGTGGAAAATAAGGGTTAGAGAAAAACCCTAGATTTTTTTTTATAAAAATAAGATTCTAATCACGAATTTGGGCATGTAATTGGATGAAAATTATATATTTGAATTCTTGAGATTATGAATAACGTTTTCCTCCGACAATTTCCAGAATTCGTACACGTGGGCCCGAGATGAATTTTAGAAATTTTACCATTTCGGAAAGGGTAATTTATTTAATAGTCTAATTTTGAATTATTGAACATATATTAATTATTTTATATAACTTTTCGATAGTTTCGGAATTTTCGGCATCGAATTGAGGTTTTTACACGATATTTTGATCGGAAAGTGGACTTCGAGACAAGGTAAGTCTCTTGTCTAACCTTGTAAGGGGAAATTTACCCCATAGGTAATTTAAATTAATATTTGTTGTTAATTGTGAGGGTTACGTACGCACGAGGTGATGAGAGTCCGTGCGTAGCTACTATTTATGCTAAAGTGCGGGTAGTTTAGGACTCAAATCATGAATTACGTGGTGTAAATTATATCCTTTATTTAATTAAAGTATTTGAACTATATTGTGAATTGTTAGGGAAAGATAGTAAAAGATTTAAATCTTATATACTTGAATCTCTGTATAAATTAATTAATTATTAAAAGAAATTGTACATCCACTTGTATTAATCTTATAATATATATCCTCATTCCGGAGGTACATATGAAAATGTCCTCCTTTCTTGTGGAGCGGGCCGAATGCCACGGCAGTATAGATGCATCTATGGATCGCGTCGCACGTTCCTCGGCAGTGTACATGATACTCTGGATCGGGTCGTACGACCTCGGCAGACATCATGCCTAATAATAATAATTACATGATACTTTGCTATTTATTGCAGCTTGTGAAGTTAATTAATAAATTTTAAATTGTTGCATTTGAGGGAATTTAATTATTTCTACTGGTTAAAAAAATTATTGTTAATCCTATAAATTATGTTGATTTAAATATTTCTATTTGTACTTTATTTATTATTATTGACCCTTAGTGAGTGTCAAAGTCAACCTCTCGTCACTACCTATTCGAGATTAGGCTTGATACTTACTGAGTACACGTTGTTTACGTACTCATGCTACACTTGCTGCACTTTTTTGTGCAGGACCTGAGACAGGTGCTATAGTTGGACCTACCGGCGCGTACCCACATTATCCAGAGAGTTAGCGGTGAGCTGCCTTTTTAAGCCGTTCTGCAGCAACTAGTGCCTCTTCTTGAAATTTTATTCTATCTATTTTATTTCAGACAGTATTTAGTATTTTTGTATAATCTACTAGATTCTCATACACTTGTGACATCAGTTCTTGGCACACATTAGTATAATTGTTAGGTTTAATTATTTTCTTGGTTATCTTAATTTATCAGATCCTTTTATATTGTCTTAATTCTTGCAAGTAAGAAGAGTTTAATTACTCGGTTAATTTTTAAAGAGTTGAATATATGTTTAAATCACTAGTTGGCTTGCCTAGCTGTAGTGTTGGGAGCCATCATGACTTATAGGTGAAATTGGGTTGTGACAACATGGTATCAGAGCACTAGGTTCACGTAGATCTCACGATTTATGAGCAGGCCTAATAGAGTCTTGCGGATCGGTACAGAGACGTATGTACTTATCTTCGAGAGGCTATAGGGTATTAGGAAACTACCTTTCTTCATCTTCTATCGTGCAATTGATGTAGTACTAAATATCTTTCTCTTATTCTCTCACAAATGGTGAGAACGCGCTCTAATGAGGTTCCAGACCAGGGGAGAGTTGTACCCCCAGTTATTAGAGGCCGAAGGAGGGCTCCAGCCCGGGGTAGGGGATGAGGACGTCCCAGGATTGTTCCAGTTATGCCACCAGTGGGTCTAGAGGAGGATCTCATTATTGAGGAACAGGGCGAGGTGCCCGTGGCAGAGCCAGCTCTAGTGGATTTCACGTCTGCACCAGGATTCCAGGTGGTCATGGGCCGTATGTTGCAGTTCATGGACACTATGACTCAGGCCGGTTTATTTCTGGCAGACCCAGACACATCTCAGGTGGGCGGGGAAGCAAAGACCCTTACCGCACAGGCTCATAGGCAGGCAGCTGCTATCTATCAGACCTAGGGTACACTACCCGTGGGTGGAGCCCAGCCAGTGGCAGCAACTATACTTGAGCCCAGACCAGCTGCGGATGCCGAGCCGTAGAAGCTATTGGACAGATGGACTAGACTAAATCCTCCTGTCTTTAGGGGTGAGCGACATGAGGATCCCCAAGATGTCATTGATCGGTGCAGGGACAGACTGCACAATATGAGAATATTGGAGTCTTACGGGATAGACTTTGCTACTTTTCAGTTGGAGGGCAGGGCCCGTAGGTGGTGAAAGTCTTATCTTCTTGGCAGACCAACAGATTCTCCTCCGATGACTTGGGACAGGTTTACCCATATTTTCCTGTATAGGTATATTCCACGCTCCAAGAGGGAAGAGTTGCGGTTTCAGTTCGAGCAGCTCCAGCAGGGCCAGATGTCAGTGACCGATTATGAGGCGAGGTTCTCTGAGTTATCTCGCCATGTACTTATGATACTCCCTACTGATGCAGAGAGAGTACGGAGGTTTGTTACGGGTTTACATACTGGCATTCATGCCACTATGGCCCGATAGGTTGAGATGGGTTTTTCTTATGAGTTGGTCGTAGAGATAGCCCGGAGGATTGAGGGTGTGCGTCAGCGTAGCTGAGAGCAGGTTATGAGAGATAAGCGGTTTAGATATTCTTGAGAGTTCAAAGGTGCTCCATCTGGAGGCAGAGGTCAGTTTGTGAGAGGGCAGTCCAGCAGGCCCCCATATTCAGCACCATCACCTTCTCGGGGTGCTCCAGTGCGACCTTATTTCAGTGCTATGCCAGAAAGTACTTATCGCCCACCGGCTATTCAGGGTACTTCCAGTGGGTATTCAAGTCACCAGGGTCAGACTTCTAGTCAGCAACCCATCACACTGAGAAGTTGTTACGAGTGCGGGGATTCTAATCACATACGGAGATTCTACCCTAGGCTTCGGGGTAGACTAGTGCAGCAGGGTCAGCAACCTATGATTACCGCACCAGTTGCTCCACCGCCGTCCGACCACCCAGAGGTGGAGGGCAGGTGGGTAGGGGTCGTCCTAGAGGTGGAGGCCAGTCAGGAGGAGGCCAGCCAGTTGGCGCTCCAGCTCGGTTCTATGCTTTTCCGGCCAGACCAAATGTAGAGGCCTCAAATGCAGTAATTACATATATTATTTATGTTTGCGGCAAAGATGCCTCTATATTATTTGATCCAGGATCTACTTATTCATATATGTCATCTCTATTTGCTCATTTCCTAGGTGTTTCTCGAGAGTCCTTGAGTACTCATGTTTATGTGTCCACTCATGTGAGCGATTCTGTTATTGTGGATCAGATATATCAGTCATGTGTTGTTACATTCTATGGTTATGAGACTAGAGCAGACCTTCTACTTCTTGATATGACCGACTTCGAGATTATCCTGGGCAAGGACTGGCTATCCCCACATCATGCCGTCCTAAATTTCCATGCTAAGACTATTACTTTGGCAATGCCGGAATTACCTAGTTTAGAGTGGAAGGGTTCATCTATCAGCGCATCTAATCATGTTATTTCCTTTCTAAAAGCTCGACATATGGTCGAGAAGGTGTGTTTGGCTTATCTAGCCAATGTTTGGGATACTACTGCAGAGACTCCGACTATTGATTCAGTGCCTGTAGTTCGGTAGTTCTCCAATGTATTTCCTTCAGATCTTCCAGGCATGCCACCAGATGGTGATATTGATTTTTGTATTGACTTGGCTCCAGATACCCAACCTATATCTATCTTGTCGTATCACATGGCTCCAAAAGAATTGAAAGAACAGCTTGAGGGGTTACTATCCAAAGGGTTTGTCATACCAAGTGTATCGCCTTGGGGTGCACCGGTGCTATTTGTGAAGAAGAAGGATGGGACAATGTGAATGTGTATTGATTATTGCCAATTGAATAAAGTTATTATTAAGAACAAGTACCCGTTGCCGCATATTGATGATATATTTGACCAGTTGCAGGGTGCTAGGGTGTTCTCTAAGATCGACTTAAGGTCGGGGTACCATCAGTTGAAGATTTGGGATTCGGATGTTCCGAAGACTGATTTCCGGACTTGATATGGTCATTATGAGTTTCTGGTGATGTCTTTCGGTTTGACTAGCGCCCCGGCAACGTTTATGGATCTGATGTATAGGGTATTCAGGTCGTATATTGATTCGTTTGTCATTGATTTCATTGATGATATTTTGATCTACTCACGCAGTAAGGAAGAGCATGAGCAACATATGAGGGTGGTGCTTCAAACCTTGCGGGAACAAAAGTTATATGCTAAGTTCTCCAAATGTGAGTTTTGGCTAAATTCTGTAGCATTTTTGGGGCATATTATATCGGGCGAGGGAATTAAGGTTGATCCCAAAAATATTGAGGCAGTTCAGAATTGGCATCGTCTCACTTCGGCGACTGAGATCAGGAGTTTCCTAGGTTTAGTAGGCTATTATCGTCGGTTCGTGGAGGGTTTTTCATCTATTGTAGCACTGTTGACCAAATTAACCCAGAAGGGTGCTCCGTTCCGATGGTGAGCTTTAAGAAGCTTAAGACAACATTGACTACAACACCAGTGTTAGTGTTGTCTTCCGGTTCAGGGATGTATACAGTGTATTGTGACGCTTCACGTGCTGGTTTGGGTTATTTATTAATGCAGGAAGAGTGAGTTATTGCATATGCTTCACGTCAGCTGAAGCCCCACGAGAAGAATTATCCAGTGCATGATTTGGAGTTAGCTGCAATTGTTTACGCTCTTAAGATTTAGAGGCATTATCTTTATAGGGTGTCTTGTGAAGTTTACACTGATCATCGCAGTTTATAGCATTTTGTTCAAGCAGAGGGACCTAAATTTGAGGCAGCGCAGATAGCTTGAGTTACTAAAAGATTATGATATCACTATCCTGTATCATCCGGGCAAAGCAAATGTGGTTGTAGACGCCTTGAGTAGAAAGGCGGAGAGTATGGGTAGTTTGGTTTTCATTTCAGCAGAGGAGAGGCCATTAGCTTTGGATATTCAGTCATTGGCTAATAGACTTGTGAGGCTGGATATTTCAGATCCCAGCCGAATTATTGCATGTGTTGTGACCCAGTCTTCACTATTTGAGCAGATCAAGGCTCGCCAGTATGATGATCCACAATTAATGGTTCTTCGTGAAATGGTACTACGGGGTGGTGCCAAGGAAGTTA
Organism: Nicotiana tomentosiformis; assembly: GCF_000390325.3. Lineage (NCBI taxonomy): Eukaryota > Viridiplantae > Streptophyta > Magnoliopsida > Solanales > Solanaceae > Nicotiana > Nicotiana tomentosiformis. The sequence continues at coordinate 133,819,453 of NC_090815.1, read as the reverse complement.
CTATTGGCGCGGATGGTGTTCTGTGACTCCAGGATCATCAATGTATTCCTAACGTGGATGGACTGAGGAAAAATATCCTAGAGGAGGCACACAGTTCTCGGTATTCTATTCATCCAGGGGCTACGAAGATGTATCGTGACCTGAGGCAGCATTATTTGTGGCGGCGAATGAAAAAGGACATAGTTGAGTATGTAGCTAGGTGTTTAAATTACCAGCAAGTTAAATATGAGCACCAGAGTCCAGGTGGCCTACTTCAGCAGATGACTATACCAGAGTGGAAATGGGAACGGATTACTATGGACTTTGTAATTGGGTTGTCGCGAACCTTGTGGAAGTTTGATGCAGTTTAGGTCATTGTCGACATGTTGACCAAATCGGCACACTTTATTCCGGTTGTGACTACGTATACTTCAGAGAGGTTGGCCCAGATTTATATGCAGGATATAGTACGATTTCACGGTGTGCCAATTTCCATCATATCAGATAGAGGCCCTCAGTTTACTTCACATTTCTGGAGAGCAGTACAGAGTGAATTGGGGACCTGTGTAGAGCTCAGTATGGCCTTTCATCCACAGATCGACGGGCAGTCAGAGTGGACAATTCAGATTCTGGAGGATATGCTCATGGCATGTGTAATTGACTTTGGAGGTCAGTGGGATCATTTCTTGCCTTTGGCTGAGTTTGTTTATAATAACAGTTACCAATCCAGCATCGAGATGGCTCTATTTAAGGCTATATATGGTCGGCGATGTCGTTCGCCCATCGGATGGTTTGAGCCCGGTGAGGCTAAGTTATATGGTAATGATTTAGTGAAGGATGCCTTGGAAAAGGTAAAGTTGATTCAGGAGCGCCTTCGTACAGCACAGTCCAGAAAAAAGAGTTATGCGGATCAGAAAGTGCGTGATTTATCTTTTATGGTGGGTGAAAAAGTTCTCTTTAAAGTTTCGCCGATGAAGGGAATCGTGAGATTTGGGAAAAAGGGGAAGTTGAGCACAAGGTTTATAGGCCCATTAGAGGTGTTGATACGAGTTGGGGAGGTTGCTTACGAGCTTGCTTTGCCTCCCAGTCTATCAGGAGTTCATCCGATTTTTCATGTATCTATGCTCCGGAAGTATCATGCCGACCTATCACATGTGTTAGACTTCAGCACAGTTCAGCTAGATAAAAGTTTGGGTTATGAACAAGAACTAGTTGCCATTGTTGATAAATAGGTTCACCAGTTGAGGTCCAAGAAGATTTCTGCAGTAAAAGTCCAGTGGAGGGGCCAACCAATCGAGGAAGCGACTTGGGAGGCCAAGGAAGACATGCGGAGCAGATATTCACACTTATTCAGCACTCCAGGTACAATTCTAAACTCGTTTGAAGAAGAACGTTTATTTAAGAAGTGGAAAACGTAATGACTCAACCAGTCATTTTGACTTTTAGAACCTCGTTCCCCTAAATAAAACTCCCTGTATGTGTTTTTATTAATTTATGACTTGGGGGATGGTTGGTTCGGAATTTGGAAGTGATCGGGTTGAAATCAGAACACTTGGTTCCCCAGTTTGGCTTTAAAAGGCCAAGTTTGACTTCGGTCAATATTTTGAGAAAACAACCCCTAAATCTGGATTTGACGGTTCCAATAGGTTTGTATGATGATTTTGGACTTGGGCGTATGTTCGAATCGGGTTTTGGACAAACCGGGAGCATTTCGGCGCTTAATAGTAAAACTTAACTATTTAAAGGTTTTAAGGTTCTTTAAATTTGGTTTGGAATAGGTTTTGGAGTAATCGAGGTCCGTTTGAAATTCAGAGCTTGGGAATAGTTCCGTATGGTGATTTAAGAGTTGCACGTAAAATTTGGTGTCATTCCGGGTAGTATAAGTAAGATTCGATGCGTTCGGAGGAAGTTAGAAACTTGAAGTTCATATTTTGATCCAATTCGGTTTTGGGGTGTGATTCTTAGTTTCGTTGTTGACTTGCGTGTTTCGAGAGTTTGAGCAAGTCTGTGTTATGTTTCCAGAATTGTTGGTTCATTTGGACAGGGGTTTGGGGGAGTTTTGAACCACCCAAAGCTAAGTTGGAAAAAACAAAAATTCTAGTTCTAGTTTCCTTCTTCGCGAACGCGGAAGAACTTTCGCGTTCGCGAAGAAGAAAAATAGGAGTTGAGCTATTGCCCTTCACGTTAGCGTGGAGGGTGACGTGTTCACGAAGCCCGGGAGTTTTGTCCTACGCGTTCGTGATGGTAGACTCGCGTTCGCGAAAGAGGATTGGGATCGGAGTGGATTATTTCCTACGCGTTCGCGAGGTTGATAACGCGTTCGCAAAGGGCAGGTCAGTAAGCCTTCGCGTTCGCGAGTCCCCTGTCGCGTTCGCAAAGGGTAATTTTGAGGTTGTGGAATTTTGCCTTCGCGAACACGAGGCACTGACCGTGTTTGCGAAGAAGGGGTTCACTGTACCAGACATAATGTCTTAAAAACGGGATTTCACCATTTTTAACCCCATTTCTTCCATTCTTGGGCGATTTTGGAGCTTTTTGAAAGGAGATTTCAACTAGCAACTTGAAGGTAAGTTAATTCTACACACTTTGAGTTAAATAAATAGATTATGGGTCGATTATAACCTGTAAATAGTGAAAATCAAGGGTTAGAGGAAAAACCTAAATTTTTATAAAAATAAAATTTTAACCACGAATTTGGGCATGGAATTGGATGAAAATTGTATATTTGAGTTCTTGAGATTATGGGTAACGTTTTCCTCCAAATATTTCTGAATTCCGGGCACGTGGGCCCAGGGTGAATTGTAGGAATTTTATCATTTCGGATAGGGTAATTTATTTAATAGTCTAATTTCGAATTATTGAACATGTATTAATTATTTTATATAACCTTTCAATAGTTTCGGATTTTTCGGCATCGAATTGAGGTTTTACGCGATATTTTGATCGAAAAGTGGACTTTGAGACAAGGTAAGTCTCTTGTCTAACCTTGTAAGGGGGAATTTACCCATAGGTGATTTAAATTAATAATTATTGCTAATTGTAGGGGTTAGGTACGCACGAGGTGAAAAGAATCTGTGCGTAGCTACTATTTATGCTAAAGTCTGGGTAGTTTAGGACTCAAATCATAAATTACGTGTGTAAATTGTATCATTTATTTAATTAAAGTATTTGAACTATATTGTCAATTGTTAGGGAAATATAGTAAAAGATTGAAATCTCATATACTTGAATTTCTGTATTAATTAATTAATTGTTAAAAGAAATTGTACATCCTCTTGTATTAATCTTATAATATATATCCTCATTCCGGAGGTACATAAGAAAACGTCCTCCTTTCTTGTGGAACGGATCAAACACCTCGGCAATATAGATTCATTTATGGATCGCGCCGCACGTCCATCGGTAGTGTACACGACACTCTGGATCGGGTTGTACGGCCTCGACAGAAATCGTGCCTAATAATAATAATTACACGATACTTTGCTATTTATTGCAGCTTGTGAAGTTAATTAATAAATTGGAAATTGTTGCATTTAAAGGAATTTAATTATTTCTGTTGGTTAAAAAAAATTATTGTTAATCCTATAAATTATATTGATTTAAATATTTCTATTTTTACCTTATTTACTATTATTGACCCTTAGTGAGTGTCAAAGTTGACCTCTCGTCACTACCTCTTCGAGATTAGGCTCGATACTTACTGGGTAGACGTTGTTTACGTACTCATGCTACACTTGCTGCACTCTTTTGTGCATGTAACGACCCAACTTGTCGTTTTAAAAATTTACTTCCCGTTCTGTGACTTAAGGTCTCGAGCAGCTTCGCAATATGTATTATGACCCCGCGGTTGTGGTTGTGGTTGATATTCGGAAGATTCGGAATTTAATTAATGGAACAATTCTTATTTAGAAACTTAAATGGAAAGAGTTGACCGGAGAGTTGACTTTTGAACAAACGACCTCGGAATGGAATTTTGATGATGTCAATAGCTTCGTATGATGATTTCGGACGTAGACGTATGTTCGGATTCGGATTTGGAAGTTCGTAGGACAATTTGAAACATTTTGGCAAAAGTTAGAAAATAGAAGATTTTAGAAAGTCCGATCGAAGGGTGAAATTTTAATAACGAGGTCGGATTTCGATTCCAGAAATGAGGATAGCTCCATGTCATCAATTATTACTTGTGTGCAAAATTTGAAGTCATTCCGAATTGATTTGATACGTTTCGGCGCAAAATATAGAAGTTGGAGTATTTGAAAACTTATAATTCGATTTGATGCCCGATTCATAATTTCGGCATTGTTTGATGTGGTTTGAAGCCTCGACTAAGTTCGTAATGTATTTTTGGACATGTTGTTATAATTGGTTGAGGTCCAGAGGGCCTCGGGTGAATTTCGGAAGGCTAACGGAGCAATTCGAACTTGGAAGAAGCTGCTGGAAAATGGCAGCAGTTGTTGGAATCGCACCTGCGGAATTTTGGGCGCATGTGCGACCATGTAGCAGAGAGGGAGCCATCGTAGAAGCGAAGATGGAAGGGCATGGAAGTGGTCGTAGGTGCGAAGAAAATCCCACACCTGCGGAAAAGCAGAAGCGGGAAAGGAAGGCGCAGAAACGGCTATTTGCACAGATGCGCATGTTGCATCGCACCTGCGAATGTGCAGGAGCGGAAAGGATTCCGCAGGTGCGATATGTTTGTTGGCAGTGGACGTCACAGAAGCGAGAATTGGCTCACAAAAGCGAGCTCACAGGTGTGATAAAATGGTCCGCAGGTGCGCAAACTAGGCAGAATGTTAAGGACCAAAAATGGTCATTTCGCCATTTCGTTTTGGGATTTTTGGAGCTCGGATTTGGGGGATTCTGGAGGGATTCTTCACAAGCTTGGTTGGGGTAAGTGTTCTATATCCTAAAGTGATTATATTTCATGAATCTACGATTATATTTATCGTTTAATTCAGATTTAAATGGAAGAAATCAAGATTTTTAGAAAAATCTTCCAATAACGAAAATCTAAGATTTGGAGGTCGAGTTGTTATTGGAATTCGATAAAATTGGTATGGTTGAACTCGTATCGGAATGGGTATTCGTATTTCATGAATATTATGTCGGTTTCCGAGAAGCGGGACTTTTGTTGACTTTTTGGAATAAATTTTTAAGTCAACGTATTATTATCCGAAATTATTTCCGATGAATTTTAACGAAGTTATACAATTATTTTGGATAAATTTGAGCTGTCCGGAGGTCAATTCAAGCAAGAAGGCGATTTTGGGAATATCGGCATAACTTCAAAAAGGTAAGTATCTTGCCTAACCGTGAGTGGAGAAAATTACCCCTTAGGCATTGAGTCTTATATGTAAATTGTGTAATTGAAAACCATGTACGCGAGGTGACGAGTACGTACTTGATTTATATGCACAAATTACATTGGTTAAAATTCTTAAGCGCCCTTATGTACTAAGTCAAAAATTATTGGCACTTATTAAATCCTCTATTTGTCATGCCTAGATCCTTGTTTGTTGAAATTATTTTTATATGATGATTTGGTGTGATTGCCACCTTGAATTTATGTGAAATATATTTTGTTAAGATTTTGTGCACATTATGGTTGAGCCATGGACTCCTTATTGTGAAAAAATGATGTATTGTTGATTTCTGTGGTAAGTTGAAATATTTGAGCACTTGATGAGTCATTTGTGATATGTGAGCACTTGATGTGTAGTTGTTGAAATCATATTTACTTTGGGGCTACGGAACGTTATTCAGGGAGATCCCCCTGCCCTGCATATTTACTTTGGGATTACGGAACGGTATTCCGGGAGATCCTCCCTGTCTTGCATATTTACTTTTGGGATTACGAGGCGGTACCTCGGGAGTGCCCTTTTGTTGATATTTTTCAATGGGTGCACTTGCTTTTGGTTATTTTGTTTTTCTGTGATATGTAAATTCTTGTGGTCTTCCGTGATGTATTATTTGATTCTATTATGTGTTTTGTATTCCTTTTTGTATTTTGGTTTTGGCTCTTTGTACAAGACTCTGCAGATTTATGCTTATGGATTTTACTAGTTTTCGAGAATTGAGTTGTTTCGAATAAAATAAATTGCTATTTTTTTTTAATTTAATAAATTTTACATCCAAATTAGTAGTCATCAGATGCTTCATTTTAATTGAAATATCATTTTATTTACCCAAATGATTTCTAAAATAAATTCATTCATTTGTTGATTTCTTACTTGATTTAAAGATTTTTAACCTTACTTTAGTGAAAATAAATTGATCATGTGGATCTTATATACATTGATATTTTGACACGTGAGTTGTCCATGTGATGGGGATAGAAATATGGGCACGAGGTGCCGTGAAAAAATATGAAAGTGGGTAGAAAGCCGTAATTTTTATGATTGTAAAGTGAGGTGTCACATGGTGACTTTTACTTGAAAATATATTTATTGAAAAGTATTATATCCTGAAAATTATTATTTGAAAAAAACAACATATAGACGAAAGAATTTATATTTGAGGGACTTGATTAATTGGTTGTACTTGTGTTCCTTATTCGTCTGAGCAATAATTATGATGTTCTTGTTGCATTGTTGTTATATCACTGGTTGATTTTGTTGTTATCATTGCTAGTTATTTTCCAGTATTATTTTGTATACTATACTGCACAGGCTATTACACTAGTGAGTGTCTTGACCGTACCTCGTCTCTACTCCACTGAGGTTAGTCTTGATTCTTACTGGGTACCGACTGTGGTGTACTCATACTACAATTCTGCACATTTTTGTGCAGAGCCAGGTATTGGAGGTATCGGACCCGGACAGAGTTAGAGTGTGATCGCAAGGATTCAAGGTCGAGCTGCTTGGTCGTCGCAGTCCCTTGGAGTCTGTTCATTTCATTGTACTGTAAATATTTAATCAAATAGTATTGTATATTTGGTCCTCGTGATCATTTCATGTATTCAGCTAGAGTTCGTGACTCAGTACTAACAGTCTTGGGAGATTGTATATTTATATTTGTTCCGATGTTAGTTTTGATTACTTATTTCTTTTTAAAATGGCTTCAAAAATGTAATTGAAATCGGCTTACCTAGTCTTAGAAACTAGGTTCCATCACGACGCCTGTGGTGAGATTTTGGGTCGTGACAAGTTGGTATCAGAGCACTAGGTTCATAGGTTCTACGAGTCACGAACGAGTCTAGTAGAGTCTTGCGGGTCGGTATGGAGACGTCTATACTTATCTTCGAGAGGCTACAGAACTGTTAGGAAATTTTACTTCTTTCATTCCTTATCGTGCGGCATTTATTCATCTTGAAGCATATATCTTATGTTCTTTTGCATCCACTCGTGTATGAAATTGTGCACTCGGTATCAACTATGTGCCAATAGTTCATGATACTATAGAGGGGTTATAAGGGGGCCAGGGTTGCTCAACCATTATTACAACGTGTCATCCAGATCGAGGATGCGGATGCATCTGGTTGATAAGTATGATATTAAGAAGGTTTAATTAATTGCCTAGTCATCACAATTGTGGTAAGGTTACGAGGTGGATATAGATCTGAAATAGTTGGTGGTATTAAAGACTATGTAGTTCGTATGGGATTTCTATTTAGCGAAGGGTACGTACGCAACCAAGGCACTAGAGGAATCGAGTTTAACTGTCACGAGGATGACATGCGCCAAATAAATGGTTTGAGATGTCTTATGACTGGAGTCGTACGAGCGATGAAGGTTAGTATTGTGGATCATCAGAATGTGCCCTATGGCTTCACGCCAAGTGAGGGGAATCCACTATCAACGATCATATTGTGGGGGTCATGTGTCATATCAGTTTTGGCCTGAGATGTATTTATGTGGTATTGAAAGGTTCTCCGAAAATTATATATGATTAAGAGTTGAGATTGGTATGGCATGATGCTGGGACTTGCGGTATTCCCGCTTCCTTCATAATTCTACATTTCAGTACCAGCGAGGTTACAGAAATAATTTCAGAATACTCGGGGTGCTACAGTGAGTTCTTTTAATGCACCACCGGCACGGGGTTCCTATAATGGTTATTCCAGTTATCCGGCAGAGACTCTGTATGAGCAAACGAACCCACAGAGGGGTTGTTATCAGTGTGATTGTAGTAGACACATCAAGAGGAATGTCCCAGACTTGGAAGAGACGGATTTCATCAGAATAATTAGGCTACAAGATTTATTCAAGTTAATACTCCACGTGCACAGTCAGCTAGAGGTGGAGGACAGGCGGGTAGTGGGCACCTAAGAGGTGGAAACCTGACCCGTTGATTTAATCACTATGATTTGGCTGAGGCCAATACACAAGATGGTGTCATTACATGTACGATCCTGATTTTTATTATAAAAGGATATTTTCCTTAATTTAATTCGGTTCTGAATATTGAGGTGAGTCCTCTTATTATGCTCCACTTATGGGTGAGCTTCGTAAATTTGTGACCCACTTATATATTTATCCATGTTGGGAGATTTGAAGGTCTCAGCTCGTGTCTGTAATTTATTTTTGTACACCATTGAGGGCTATAAGTCCAAAAGTAATTTTTATTATTCATTACAGTGGGTTTAATGTATTTCGGAATAATTGATTTTAATTTTTATGAATTATACGCCCTACCGGTATGAGGGTTCATTATGTGTTGTGAAAACTATTTATGAAATATATTGAAAACAAGAAAGAAAAGAAATTGAATTTTCAGTTGGCAATGTGTAAAATACTTGTGATTCGGAGTTGAGGACGAGATCCTCGCATTTTATATATGATGTAAAATATTTAGACCGGGCTACAAGTCGCGGTGGAAGTTATATAAGGATGAGGTCCTTGTGGTGAAATATTTACGAGTTTAAAATTCTCCCTTTGTGAAATTTAATTTATACAATAATATTAATAGGGAGTCATGCATGTTAGGCTTATTTGATAATTCTTGTATATTTTTCTACTCATATACAGCCATTTTCATGCTGTAAACATTGAGTTTTAGCCTATGAGATGAGTGCCCAGGTGGGGTTAAATGTGACTCATTAATCTGACTAAGTAATCATGAGGTCTTCATGCCTCGCATTCTGTTGTCAGTATTGTGAAAATTCGAAACGAGGTCATGGCTAATATGAGATTAATTGATAATGCAGGAATTAATTATGAACGGATTTTAAGACCAGAGATGTGGTGATGAGCATACATATGATGTGCTTCATGTCCTGATATCATTATGATAATGCAATGATGAGATTAGTGTTACTGATATATACCTTGTGGGATTTTATTGGGTTGCGGATGTGTTGTAGGAGTTATTTTGGTGTTACTCTGGCAGGTGGTTAGGCCCAATTACAGGGGAGACTCTACCGAAATTTTCTAAAAAATTTGGGAGTTAGTAAAATTTGGGAGATTGAGATGTGCGAAAAAAGAGATAAGTTATGTTGTGTATTTGAGGGCGAATGATCCTAAGTAGGGAAGAATGAAATACCCAAGAAAACTTTTGAAGTACTTCAACACTATCAAGAAAGTTGATGGTGCATAGGCGCGAGTTTCTATAGCCAGTTGAGACTAATACCGTGCGTCGAAGTGAAAAATCAGGCATTTTGGAAATGATTGGAGAGTTAAGGATTTTTGCTCTAAAACTTATAAGAATAGAGAAAAGAAATAATCTCAATTGAGATGGTGTTGTCGGGCCCGTGTTAAATTGCGGGAATGTAGAATCACCCACAAGTATGTATGCAAGAATATACTCAGTAATTTAAAGTCCTCAGGAAGATTCTTAGCACGTTCGAGTACAAACGTTTGTTTAAGAGGTGAATAATGTAACGACCCGACTTGTCGTTTTAAGAATTTACTTCCTATTCTATGACTTAAGGTCTCGAGCAGCTTCACAATATGTATTATGACCCGCGGGTGTGGTCGAGTTTGATTTTCGGAAGATTCGGAATTTAATTAAAGGAACAATTCTTATTTAGAAGCTTAAACGGAAAGAGTTGACCGAAGAGTTAACTTTTGAGAAAACGACCTCGGAATGGAATTTTGATGATGTCAATAGCTTTGTATGATGATTTCGGACTTAGGCGTATGTTCGGATTCGGATTTGGAAGTCCGTAGGACAATTCGAAGCATTTTGGCGAAAGTTAGAAAATAAAAGATTTTAGAAAGTCCGACCGAAGGGTGAAATTTTGATAACGAGGTTGGATTTCGATTCCAGAAATGAGGATAGCTCCATGTCATTAATTATTACTTGTGTGCAAAATTTGAAGTCATTCCGGATTGATTTGATATGTTTCGGCGCAAAATATAGAAGTTGGAGGATTTAAAAACTTATAATTCGATTTTATGCGCGATTCGTAATTTCGGCGTTGTTTGATGTGGTTTGAAGCCTCGACTAAGTTGGTATTGTATTTTTGGACATGTGGTTATAATTGGTTGAGGTCCCGAGGGCCTCGGGTGAATTTCGAAAGGTTAACGGAGCAATTCGAACTTGGAAGAAGCTGCTGGAAAATGGCAGCAGCTGTTGGAATCGCACCTGCGGATATTGGGCACAATTGCGACCACGCAGTAGCGAGGGAGCCATCGCAGAAGCAAAGATGGAAGGGCATGGAAGTGGTCACAGGTGCAAAGAAAATCCCGCACCTGCGGAACCGCAAAAGCGGGAAAGGAAGGCGCAAAAGCGGCTATTTGCACAGATGCGCATGTTGCATCGCACCTGCGAATGTGCAAGAACGGAAAGGATTCCGCAGGTGAGATATGTTTGTTGGAAGTGGACGTAGCAGAAGCGAGAATTGGCTCGCAAAAGCGAGCTCGTAGGTGCGATAAAATGGTTCGCAGGTGCACAAACTGGCAGAATGTTAAGGACCAAAAATGGTCATTTCGCCATATCGTTTTGGGATTTTTTGAGCTCGGATTTGGGGGATTCTGGAGGGATTCTTCACAAGCTTGGTTGGGGTAAGTATTCTATATCCTAAAGTGATTATATTTCATGAATCTACGATTATATTTATCGTTTAATTCGGATTTAAATGGAAGAAATCAAGATTTTTACAAAATCTTCCAAAAACGAAAATCTAAGATTTGGAGGTCGAGTTTTTATTGGAATTCGATAAAATTGGTATGGTTGAACTCGTATCAGAATGGGTGTTCGTATTTCGTGAATATTATGTCGGGTTCCGAGAAGCGGGTCCCACGTTGACTTTTGTTGACTTTTTGTAATAAATCTTTAAGTCAACGTATTATTATCCGGAATTATTTCCGATGAATTTTAACGAAGTTATACAATTATTTTGGATAGATTTGAGATGTCCGGAGGTTAATTCAAGCAAGAAGGCGATTTTGGGAATATCGACATAACTTCAAAAAGGTAAGTATCTTACCTAACCTTGAGTGGAGGAAATTACCCCTTAGGCATTGAGTCTTATATGTAAATTGTGTAATTGAAAACCATGTACGCGAGGTGACGAGTACGTACTTGGTTTATATGTGCAAATTACATTGGTTAAAATTCTTAGGCGCCCTTATGTATTAAGTCGAAAATTATTGGCACTTATTAAATCCTCTATTTGTCATGCCTAGATCCTTGTTTGTTGAAATTATTTTTATATGATGATTTGGTGTGATTGCCACCTTGAATTTATGTGAAATATATTTTGTTAAGATTTTGTGCACATTATGGTCGAGCCATGGACTCCTTATTGTGGAAAAATGATGTATTGTTGATTTCTGTGGTAAGTTGAAATATTTGAGCACTTGATGAGTCATTTGTGATATGTGAGCACTTGATGTATAGTTGTTGAAATCATATTTACTTTGGGACTACGGAACGTTATTCAGAGAGATCCCCCTACCCTGTATATTTACTTTGGGACTACGGAACGGTATTCCGGGAGATCCTCCTGCCCTGCATATTTACTTTGGGACTACGAAACGGTATTCCGAGAGATCGTCCCTGTCTTGCATATTTACTTTTGGGATTACGAGGCGGTACCTCGGGAGTGCCCTTTTGTTGATGTTTTTCTATGGGTGTACTTTCTTTTGGTTATTTTGTTTTTCTGTGATATGTAAATTCGTGTGTTCTTCCGTGATGTATTATTTGATTCTATTATGTGTTTTGTATTCCTTGTTGTATTTTGGTTTTGGCTCTTTGTACAAGACTCTGCAGATTTATGTTTATGGATCTTACTGGTTTTCGAGAATTGAGTTGTTTCGAATAAAATAAATTGCTATTTTATTTTAATTTAATAAATTTTACATCCAAATAAGTAGTCATCGGATGTTTCATTTTAATTGAAATATCATTTTCTTTACCCAAATAATTTCTAAAATAAATTCATTCCTTTGTTGATTTCTTACTTGATTTAAAGATTTTTAACCTTACTTTAGTGATAATAAATTGATCTTGTGGATCTTATATACATTAATATTTTGACACGTAAGTTGTCCATGTGATGGTGATAGAAATATGGGCACGAGGTGCCGTGAAAAAATATGAAAGTGGGTTGAGACCCGTAATTTTTATGATTGTGAAATGAGGTGTCACATGGTGACTTTTACTTGAAATTATATTTATTGGAAAGTATTATATCCTGAAAATTATTATTTAAAAAAAAACATATAGACGAAAGAATTTATATTTGAGGGACTTGATTAATTGGTTGTACTTGTGTTCCTTATTCGTCTGAGCAATAATTATGATGTTCTTGTTGCATTGTTGTTATATCACTGGTTGATTTTGTTGTTATCATTGCTAGTTATTTTTCGGTATTATTTTGTATACTATATTGCACAGGCTATAGACTAGTGAGTGTCTTGACCGTACCTCGTCTCTACTCCACTGAGGTTAGTCTTGATACTTACTGGGTACCGACCGTGTTGTACTCATACTACACTTCTGCACATTTTTGTGCAGAGCCAGGTATTGGAGGTATCGAACCCGGACAAAGTTAGAGTATGATCGCAAGGATTCAAGGTAGAGCTGCTTGGTCATCGCAGTCCCTTGGAGTCTATTCATTTCATTGTACTGTAAATTTTTAATCAAACAGTATTGTATATTTGGTCCTCGTGATCATTCTATGTATTCAGCTAGAGTTCGTGACTCAGTACTACCAGTCTTGGGAGGTTGTATATTTATATTTGTTCCGCTGTTAGTTTTGATTACTTATTTTGTTTTTAAATGGCTTCAAAAATGTAATTGAAATCGGCTTACCTAGTCTTAGAGACTAGGTGCCATCACAATGCCTGTTGTGGGATTTTGGGTCGTGACAGTGCAGAAACAGGTGCTATAGTTGGACCTATCGGTGCATACCCACGTTATCCAGAGGCTTAGCGGTGAGCTGCCTGTCTGAGCCGTTTTACAGCAACTAGTGCCTCTTCTTGAAATTTTATTCTGTCTATTTTATTTCAGACAGTATTTAGAATTTTTGTATAATCTACTAGATGCTCATACACTTGTGACACCAGGTCTTGAAACACATTAGTAGAATTGTTAGGTTTAATTATTTTCTTGGTTATCTTAATTTATCAGATCCTTTTATATTGTTTTAATTCTTGCAAGTAAGAAGAGTTTAATTGCTCGGTTAATTTTTAAAGAGTTGAATATGTGTTTAAATCACTAGTTGGCTTGCCTAGCTGTAGTGTTGGGCATCATCACGGCCTATAGGTTAAATTGGGTCATGACATATATCATTAATGATATTTACGAAAAAAACATTGCCGTCTCCTTAGCAAATTCTCCAGTAATATTGCACTAGTTGTATACATTAATTATGATCGTTATCCCCCCCCTCCAATGCTACACTTAGGGGTGTACATGGATCGGATTGAACCAAACCAACTATATCGATTTGGATTGGTTCGATTTTGTCTGATTTTTCGGGTTTTCGGATTTTTTTGTTACATGAATATTATTCCAATCTTATTTTTTAAAAGTTATAGATAAAGTTTTGATAAGTGAATATATATTTAGTAAATATTGAAAATATTGACAAGCATATGATCTATTAAAATATTCTAATGGGGGAATTGTTTAGTAACACATGATAGTTATTTTCTTAGTTGTCTAACAATAATTTTTGTTAATGTTCGCTTTCAAGGTTAACACATGAGAGGATCCCAAATATTTCAACATTTTTTAAATAAAATTCAATATAAAGTCTTAAAAATATATATATAAATTATATATTTATATGTCGGTTTGATTCGGAATTTTTTACTCAGTACCAAATCTAGTTGGATTTTTTTAATCGGTTTGGTTTTATTTTTCGGTTTGGTGCGGTTTTTCGGTTCGGTTTGAGCACCCCTAGCTACACTCATCAGATATATAGCATAAAATAAGTATAAAATGGCTTTGTCAGTGTTAGTTCTTTTCAAAAATATATACTACTACCTCCGTTCCAGTTTACGTGAACCTATTTCCTTTTTGATCCGTTCCAAAATGAATGACCCCTTTCTAAATTTGGAAATAATTTTGCTTAAACTTACAATTCTATCCTTAATGAAGCTTTTATAATCACACAAATACGGACCCCTTTTTGAATTGTTTAGGACTACAAATTTCAAAAGTCTTCATTTTTTCTTAAATTCCATGTCAAATCAAACAGGTTCAAATAAATTGGAACGGAGGGAGTACTACTTATTACTCCACTAAAGAAGAAATGATCCAAGTCAAATCCCAAAAAGCAACTTACAGTAAGCCTGTCACATTGAGTTATATATTTCACCTAGGGGTGGCATGTGGGCCAGGCCCAACCCTAAATGGGCTTCGCGGCCCGGTCCTAAGTGGTCTGGTCCTAAGCGGTCCCGGGCTTCGCGGGCTTCTCGTTGGAACCGGTCTGGGACCGGGACCACGAACTAGCGGTCTCGTGTTAAGTGGGCTGGTCCAGGGCCCAAATGGTCCTAAGCAGGCCCAACGGAAACTTTTTATATTTTAAATTATTTTTATACAAGTTAGAGAAAAAAAATGGTAATAAAAATATCTAAGGCAATTCCTAGTAAATTATATTATAGAATTGTCACCTAAATTTTTTAATTCAAATTTAAAGACAAAAATATTGTAAAGAGATATTCAAAGCAATGCGTTATAATATATATACTATACGATAACGACAATGACAATGACAACGACAACGACAACGAACGACAACGACAACAACAACAACAACAACAACAACAACAACAACAACAACAAACAACAACGACAATGATAGCGATAACGACAGCAACAGCAACAACAGCAAAAACGACAACGACAACAACAACAACAACAACAACAACAACAACAACAACAACAACCACAACAACAACCACAATGACAACCACAACAACAACAACAACAATAACCACAACAACAACAACAACAACAACAACAACAACAACAACAAAAATAACAACAAACAACAACAACAACAAACAACAACAAACAACAACAACAAACAACAACAACAACAAACAGCAACAAACAACAACAAACAACAACAACAACAACACCAGCAACAACAACAACAACAACAATAACAACAACAAACAACAACAACAACAAACAACAACAACAACAACAGCAACAAACAACAACGACAACGACATCAACAACGACAACAATAGCAACATCAGCAACAACAGCAACAACGACAACGACAATGACAACAACAACAACAACAACAACAACAACAACAACAATAACTATCCTCTCATTCATTTCCTCTAAGACTAGTTCCTTTGCATAATTGTTTTTTCTCCGGCGCTAATATCTGCATCTAATTTGGCTAATTTCCTCTAAGACTAGTTTATTTGCCAGAGAAAAAACAACAACCACAACAACAACAATAACAATAACAACAATAACAACAACAACCACAACAACAACAACAACCCCAACAATAACAACCACAACAACAACAACAAACAACAATAACAACAAACAACAAACAACAACAAACAACAACAACAACAACAACAAACAACAACAACAACAACAACAACAATAACAAACAACAACAGCAATAACAAACAACAACAGCAACAACAACAACAACAACAACAACAAACAACAACGACAACGACAGCAACAACGATAACAACATCAACAACAGCAATAACGACAACGACAACAACAACAATAACTGTCCTCTCATTAATTTCCTCTAAGACTAGTTCATTTGCAGAATTGTTTTTTCTCTGGCGCTAATATCTGCATCTAATTTGGCTAATTTCCTCTAAGACTAGTTCATTTGCATAAATCTTTTCTTTCCTCTGGCGCTAATATCTGAATCTAATTTGGCTAATTTCTGAAATTATCTTGGCAGGCTTGGCACGCAGCTGAATGAATTCAAGGCGAAGTAAGTTGTAAATTTGTCACTTTTGCTTTATTCCCATTATTAGATGTGAGCTTGAATAAGCTTCACGAGCATCTTCATGTCTTATTTACACCTCATAATATCCCATCCATATAACAAATCTGTGTAACAGATTTTACCTCTTTATCTTCATGTATTATTGTATGAAAATAACACCTTTTATTATTGGTCTTCGAAAATAAAGTCCAGGTAAGGAATTCTGTTGACCAGGGAGAAGGTATAAACTATTCTCCGAGTCCCGTGGTTCTAGCACGGTTGCTTTATTGACTATAACTTGACTTGAATTAATTTTGGATAAACTGTGTGTGATGACCCAAAAGGTCATCTTATGTTTTAGAACTTGAATCTGCGCTCTTAAGCCTTAAAAATCTCATTTTTACTCTCCTCGATTTGTGTGCACAATCCGAGCATATTTCTGGAATGCTTTTATGTTGAAAATTGACGAAAATAAGAATTTATTACTTAAAAGTTGATTTTAGTTGACTTCGGTCAATATTTTTAGTAAACGGGTCTGGATCCATGTTTTGACGGTCCCGATGGGTCAGTATCAAAATTATGGGCCCGGAATCAAATTCGGAGGTCCCTAGCTCGAGTTATAAATTTTTGATGAAAATTAAAAGTGTGAAAATTTATTTTTTTTAAGAATTGGTTGATGTTTGGCCTTGTTGATACCGGGTACGTATTTTTGGTTTTGGAGCCCGGTATAGGTCCAATATAATATTTATGACTTATCTGTGAAATTTAATGAGAATCAGAGTTGATTTGACGTGATTCGGTCCGATTGAGAAGATAGAAATTTTAAAAGTGTTCTTGAGAATTTCATTTGATTTGGTACAAAATTCGTAGTTCTAGGTGTCATTTTGGCAATTTGATCATGCGAGCAAGTCCGTATGATAGTTTTAGACTTGTGTGCATGTTTGGTTTGGAGCCCCGAGGGCTCGGGTGAGTTTCGGATATGCTACGTGATATTTTTGACTTAGAAAAATCTGGTATTTTTGTTGTATCTGCTGTCTGCTATGTTGTGTTTTGCGATAGCGTAGTCACTCTCGCGATTGCGAAGGGGAAACTGGACTGGAGAGGATTTACTCTACGCAAACTCGAGACCATGGTCACGAACGCGGAGCATTGGGGGGGAGCTTTAGCAAGGCTGGGCAAGGGACCTGGGGAAGCTCTAAGCGAACGCGAGCCATTTCACGCGAATGCGAAGGCAAGGCTGGCTAAGCCTTCGCGAATGCGTAAAGCCTCCCGCGATCGCGTAAGTCCTTAGGAGGCTGCTCTTTGCGAATGCGGCAATGTTCACGCGATCGCGATGAACACTGTCGCCCAGCACTTAACATAATCCAAACACGGGATTTAGCGAAAAAATTCATTTTTCTCAAAAACCAAACGGTGTGAGGCAATATTTCAAGAGCCATTTCTTCCCCAAAGTGTTGGTAAGTGATTCTAAACCATTTGCTTTCAATTACCCATCACATTCATGAATTATCAACCTAAAATCTAGAGTTTTAATGGTAGAATTAGGGGTTAGGGTAGAAACTAGGGATTTCAAAAAGTTGGCAATTTAGACCTTAATTTGAGGTCGGATTCCAAAACTAATTACATATTCGGGCTCGGGGGTGAATGGGTAAATGGATTTTGGTCCGAACCTCGGATTTTAACCAAGCGGGCCCGGGGTCGATTTTTCGACGTTTTGGAGGAAAATTTAGAAAATTTAATTTATGCAATATAATTGATTTCTTTAGCAATATTTGATATTATTGAGTCATTTTTGAATAGATACGGGTGGTTTGGAGGTGAATTCCAAAGGAAAAGCTGTGATTGAGAATTAAGTGACCTTCAGAGCGAGGTAAGTGTTGTGTCTAACCCTGACTTGAGGGAATTATGAACCTTAGATTACTTGCTAAGTGAAATTCATGTGAGCGGCGTATATGTGAGGTGAAGAGTACTTATGTGCCGCCAATTTACCTGTTTTCCATGTTTCTCTGTTTTTCTTATATTATCTCTTTTCGATGCCTAATTGCTACGTGTTATACTAGTATTGTTCAATTTATCGTTCTTATCATGTTTATGAATTTTCTGGTGATAATTGAGTTTTTATTTCAAAGTTGAGATTGATTTTATGGAAACAAATGTTTAAATAAGGTTTGTACTTGTTATTCTATCTCCCTGTTGTTATTTATGCATTGCATTATGGTAAGGGAGAGTGTTAATGCACGAAGTGTGATGCCGTGCCATATTGTGAGTGTTAATGCACGAAGGGTGATGTCGTGCCATATTGTGAGTATTAATTCACGAAGGGTGATGTCGTGCCATGATATGAGAGTTAATGCACGAAGGGTGATGCCGTGCCGTTTCTATTAATTTTATGGTGAGATTGAGAGTAAAAGCATGAAGGGTGATGCCGTGCATTTTTCCTTTACTGTATTCACTATTCCTGTTGATTCATGGTATGTTGACTGCTCCAGTTATCATTCTGTTGTATTTCTTTATCTCGTATTCCCCTCAGCATGTTCCCCTCCCGACATTTCCTGTTTAGTTCTTCATTTTTGTTATTTGTATATACACTGTTAATTTGTACAGGTTAATTTGTAAGTGCCTTGCCTTAGCCTCGTCACTACTTCGTCGAGGTTAGGCTTGACACTTACCAGTATATGGGGTCAGTTGTACTGATACTGCACTCTGCACTTTCTGTGCAGATTTAGTACCGGCTCGGGTTGATCGAGATATTTGCTATTGGTCCACTGTCCGGAGACTCAAGTTAGATCTGTCGGCATTCACAGACCTTGAATTCCCCGTCTATCTTCTTTGTCCTACTATTTCTTTCATTCAGACAGTTGTATTTCTTTCAGATTATTACTTGTAGAAAATTCTAGAATGCTCGTGAATTATGACTCCAGATCTGGGTGGTAGTCATTAATATAGTTTTATAATATTTCACACTTATCATATTTCATCTTAGTTAATTATTGTTATTTACTGAATAGAAATAAGAAATTGGTTTAATAGTTTTCTAACGTTGGCTTGCCTAGCAAAATGTTAGGTGCCATCACGGTCCCGTCATTGAAAAATTCCGGGTCGTGGCAAGTTGGTATCAGACCACTAGATTGCCTAGGTCTCACGATTCAGGTGCAAGCTTAGTAGAGTCTGGAGGATCGGTACAGAGACGTTTGTGCTTATCTTCCAGAGGTTATGAAGTTTAGGAATAAATTTCACTTTTATTCTCCTCTGTCGTGCAATGTTGTTTTCTCAATACTGATTAAAATCTTCTACTCTTATCTTCTCGTAGATGGTGAGAACACGTACCGCTTCCTCAGTTGAGCAGCAGCCAGAGCCTCTAGTTGCATCTCCTACAAGGGGTAGAGGTTGAGGCCGAGGTAGGGGAAGGGCTCAGCCCGGAGCCCAAGCAGCAGCCCCAGCAGTGGAGCCTCAGATAGATCTTGATGAGGAGATTCCAGTTCAGACTATTCCTGCAGGACCAGCTTAGGTTCCGGAGGGGTTCATTGCCACCCCAGTACTTCAGGACGCTTTGGTCCATTTGGTGGGCTTTATGGAGAGTGTGGCCCAAACTGGCGCATTTCCCATGGCACCAGCCGTCTCTCAGGCTGGAGGAAGGGCCCAGACTCCCACTACTCCTGCTCCGGAGCAGATAGCTCCCCAGTATCAGGCTCTAGCAGCTCATCCAGTCGGAGTAGTTCAGCCTGTTGTTGCACCATAGACCGGTAATGGGTCAGCTATGTCTTCTGAGGCTTTATGGAGACTGGACAGGTTAACCAAGCTCTTCCCAGTTCACTTCAGTGGTGCTCCTTCAGAGGATCCCCAGGAGTATCTTGACAGCTGTCACGAGGTTCTACGGAACATGGGTATAGTGGAGACCAATGGGGTCGATTTTGGTGCATTTCAGATGACTGGTTCCGCCAAGAAATGGTGGAGAGATTACTTATTGACCAGACCAGCTGGGTCGCCTACTCTTACTTGGGACCAGTTCTCCCAGCTCTTCATAGAAAATTTTCTGCCTATCACATTGAGAGAGGAGCGTCGCCATCAGTTTGAGCATCTCCAGCAGGGCAGTATGGCTGTTACCCAGTATGAGACCCATTTTGTGGATTTGGCCCGTCATGCTATTCTTCTGCTTCCGACCGAGATAGAGAGGGTGGGGAGGTTTATTGATGGACTTGCTCAGCCTATCAGATTGCAGATGGCTAAGGAGACAGGGAGTGAGATTTCTTTTCAGGTGGCTGCTAATGTCGCCAGACTAGTCGAAATGGTTCTTACTCAGGGAGGTCAAGGGTCTAACAAGAGACCTCGTTATTCCGGTGAGTTCAGCGGTGCCTCATCTAGAGGCAGGAGTACTTATGGTAGAGGCCATCCTCCCAAGATGTTTCATCCAGCACTCCATACATCCCACGGTGCCTCAGGTGGTCATGGCCCTCAGATGCATTATTCCGAACAGCCAGCCTACAGTGCACCACCAGCTCCTATTAGTGCACTTCCACTCCAGAGTTATCAGGGTGGTTATTCAGGTCAACAGGGTCAGTTTCAGGGTCAGCAGTCACAACAGCCGAGGTTATGTTATACTTGTGGTGTTCCGAGGCACATTGCTAGATTTTTCCCTCAGGTAATGGGCAACTCACAGCATCAGAGTTCTCGTGCCATGGTTCCGGCACCAGTTGCTGCACCACCTGCTCAGCCAGCCAGAGGCAGATGTCAGGCAGCCAGAGGTAGAGACCAGACTGTTAGAAGTGGAGGTCAGGCCATTAGAGCTGGAGACCATCCAGTTAGAGGTCGTCCCAGGGACGTAGTTCAGAGTGGTGGGGGCCAGCCCCGATGTTATGCTTTCCCAGCCAGTCCTGAGGCTGAGTCATCTGACGTTGTTATCACAGGTACTGTTTCAATTTGCAGTAGAGATGTTTCAGTTCTATTTGATCCGGGGTCTACTTACTCCTATGTGTCATCCTAGTTTGCTTCATATTTGGTTGTGCCCTGTGATTCCTTGAGTGCTCCTGTGTATGTGTCCATACCAGTGGGGGATACTATTGTTGTAGATTGTGTTTATCGTTCGTGTGTGGTCACCATTGGGAGTCTTGAGACTCGTGTAGATATTCTACTTCTCAATATGGTTGATGTTAATGTCATACTGGGTATGGATTGGATGTCACCTTATCATGCTATATTAGATTATCACGCCAAGACGATGACCATAGCCTTGCAGGGATTGCCTCGATTAGAGTGGAAATGGACTCTTGGCCATTCTACCAACAAGGTTATCTCTTATGTGAAGGCTCAGCATATGGTCGAGAAGGGGTGTCTAGATTATTTGGCTTATGTCCGCGATTCTAGTGCGAAGGTTCCTTCAATGGATTCAGTGCCGGTTGTTCGCGAGTTTCCAGAGGTGTTTCTTGCAGACCTGTCGGAGATGCCACTTGACAGGGATATTGATTTCTGCATTGATTTGGCTCCGGGCACTCAACCCATTTCCATTTCACCATACCTCATGGCCCCACCAGAGTTGAAAGAATTAAAGGAACAATTATAAGATTTGCTTGATAAGCGCTTCATTAGACCGAGTGTCTCGCCCCGGGGTGCACCCGTATTCTTTGTGAAGAAGAAAGATGGATCGATGAGGATGTGTATAGATTATCGGCAGTTGAACAAAGTCACCATCAAGAACAAGTATCCATTGTCAAGGATTGATGATTTATTTGATCAGCTTCAGGGTGCCAAGGTGTTTTCAAAGATTGATTTGAGATCTGGCTACCATCAGTTGAGGATTAGGGCATCCGATGTTCCTAAGACAGCTTTTCGGACTCAGTATGGGCATTATGAGTTTCTAGTGATGTCATTTGGGATGACAAATGCTCCAGCAGCATTCATGGATTTGATAAACCGGGTGTTCAAACCCTACTTGTATTCCTTTGTGGTTGTGTTTATTGATGATATCTTGATCTACTCCCACAGTCAAGAGGAGCATGAGCAGCACCTTCAGATCGTTCTTCAGACTCTGAAAGACAGCCAGTTATATGCTAAGTTCTCAAAATGCGAGTTTTGGTTGAGTTCAGTTGCTTTCCTGGGTCACGTTGTATCAGGAGAGGGTATTCAGGTGGATTCTAAGAAGATTAAGGCAGTTCATTACTAGCCTAGACCCACATCAACTACATAGATCCGTAGTTTCCTGGGTTTGGCGGGCTATTACCGTCGATTTATGGAGGGATTTTCATCCATAGTAGCTCCGTTGACCAGATTGACCCAGAAGGGTACCCCGTTTAGGTGGTCAGACGAGTGTGAAGAGAGCTTTCATAAGCTCAAGACAACTTTGACTACGGCACTGGTATTGGTGTTACCCAAAGGTTCAGGACCTTATACAGTATATTATGACGCATCCCGTATTGGTTTGGGTGTGGTATTGATGCAGGGTGGCAAGGTTATTGTATATTCTTCACGGCAGTTGAATGTTCACGAGAATAATTACCCTGTTCATGATCTAGAGCTGGCAGCCATTGTTCATGCGTAGAAGATTTGGAGGCACTATCTTTACGGTGTGCCATGTGAGGTATTCACGGATCATCGGAGCTTGCAGTATTTGTTCAAGCAGAAGGAACTCAATTTGAGGTAGAGATGGTGTTTGGAGCTATTGAAATACTATGATATCACCATATTGTATCATCTCGGGTAGGCCAATGTGGTGGTCGATGCTTTGAGTAGAAAGTCAGTCAGTATGGGTAGCCTTGCATATATTCCAGTTGGTGAGAGACCGCTTGCATTGGATGTTCAGGCCTTGGATAACCAGTTCGTGAGGTTGGATGTTTCTGAGCCCAGCCGTGTTCTAGCTTTTACAGTTGCTCGGTCTTCTTTGTTTGAGCGCATCAGAGATCGGCAGGATGACGATCCTCATTTACTTGTCCTTAGAGACACAGTGCGGCACGGTGGTGCCAAGCATGTTACTGTTGGAGATGAAAGAGTTTTGAGGATGCATGGTCGTATTTGTGTGCCTAATGTGGATGGACTTCATGAGTTGATTCTTGAGGAGGCCCACAGTTCCCGGTATTCTATTCATACGGGCGCCGCCAAGATGTATCAGGACTTGCGGTAGCATTATTGGTGGAGGAGGATGAAGAAAGACATAGTTGCATGTGTAGCTCGGTGTCTAAATTGTTAGCAAGTAAAGTACGAGCATCAGAGACCTGGTGGTTTGCTTCAGAAGATATAAATTCCTGAGTGGAAGTGGGAGCGTATCACTATGTATTTTATTGTTGGACTTCCACGGACTCAGAGGAAGTTCGATGTAGTTTGGGTCATTCTGGATAGGCTGACTAAGTCAGCACATTTCATTCTTGTGGTAGTTACCTATTCCTCGGAGCGATTGGTAGAGATTTACATTCGTGAGATCGTCCGTCTTCACGGGGTGCCCGTGTCTACCATTTTTGATCGAGGTACGCAGTTCACCTCGCACTTCTGGAGGGCAGTACAGCGTGAGTTAGGTACACGGGTTGAGTTCAGCACAACATTCCATTCTCAGATGGATGGGCAGTCCAAGCACATTATTCAGATCTTGGAGGATATGCTCCGCGCATGTGTTATAGACTTCGGAGGATCGTGGGATCAGTTTTTGCCCCTTGCAGAGTTCGCCTACAATAACAACTACCAGTCGAGCATTCAGATGGCTCCATATGAGGCATTATATGGTAGGTGGTGCCGGTCGCCAGTTGGGTGGTTCGAGCTGGGAGAGGCTCGGTTGTTGGGCACAGACTTAGTACAGGATGCCTTACTTAAGGTCAAGATTATTTAGGATCGACTTCGCACAACTCAGTCTAGGCAGAAGAGTTATGCCGACCATAGAGTTTGTGATGTTGCATTCATGGTCGGAGAGAGAGTGTTACTTCAGGTATCACCCATGAAGGATGTAATGAGGTTCAGAAAGAAGGGAAAGTTGAGCCCTAGGTATATCAGACCTTTTGAGATTCTGGAGAAAGTGGGAGATGTGGCATACAGGCTTGCGTTGCCACCTAGTTTAGCAGTTGTTCATCCGGTATTCCACGTGTCCATGCTTCGAAAGTATCACGGAGATCTGTCCCATGTGTTAGATTTCAGCTCTGTCCAGTTAGACAAGGATTTGACTTACGAGGAGGAGCCGGTGGCTATTTTATCCCGGCAAGTTCGCCATTTGAGATCAAAGAGTCACCCTTCAGTTTGAGTGCAGTGGAGAGGTCAGCCTATTGAGGCATATACTTGGGAGTCTGAGTCCGATATGCAGAGTAGATATCCCCACCTTTTCACCAGCCCAAGTACTTTTCTATGTCCGTTCGAGGACGAACAGTTGTTTTAGATGTGGAGAATGTGATGACCCAAAAGGTCATTTTATGTTTTAGAACTCGAATCTGCGCTCATAATCCTTAAAATCTCATTTTTACCCTCCTCGATTTGTGTGCGCAGTCCGGGCATATTTTCGGAAAGCTTTTATGATGAAAATAAGAATTTATGCCTTAAAAGTTAATTTTAGTTGACTTCGGTTAACATTTTTGGTAAACGGGCCCGGATCTGTGTTTTGGCGGTCCCGATGGGTCCGTATCGAATTATGGGACCTGGGCGTATGCCCGGAATCGAATTCAGAGGTCCTTATCTCGAGTTATGAATTTTTGATGAAAATTAAAAGTCTGAAAATTTGTTGTTTTTAAGAATTGGTTGATGTTTGGCCTTGTTGATACCGGGTCAGTATTTTTGGTTCCGGAGCTTGGTATAGGTCCAATATAATATTTATGACTTATCTGTAAAATTTGGTGAGAAACGGAGTTGATTTGACGTGATTCGGATGTCCAGTTGAGAAGATAGAAATTTTAAAAGTGTTCTTGAGAATTTCATTTGATTTGGTGCTAAATTCGTAGTTCTAGGTGTTATTTTGGCGATTTGATCGCGCGAGCAAGTCCGTATGATATTTTTAGAATTGTGCATGTTTGATTTGGAGCCCCGAGGGCTCGGGTGAGTTTCGGATAGGCTACGGGATGCTTTGGACTTAGAAAAATCTGGTATATTTGTTGTATCTAGTGTCTGCTATGTTGTGCTTCACGATCGCGTAGTCACTCTCGCGATCGCGAAGGGGAATCTGGGCTGGGGAGGATTTACTCTACGCGAATGCGAGACCATGGTCACGAACGCAGAGCATTGGGGGGAGTTGCTCTACGCGAACGCGACCCATCTAATGCGAACGCGTAGCTTTAGCTAGGCTGGGCAGGGGACCTGGGGAAGCTCTACGCGAACGCGAGCCATTTCACGTGAACGCGAAGGCAAGGTGGGCTAAGCCTTAGCGAATGCATAAAGCCTCCCACAATCGCGTAAGTCCTTAGGAGGTTGTTCTTCGCGAACGCGGCAGTGTTCACGCGATCACGATAAACACTGTCGCCCAGCACTTAACAGAATCCAAACATGGGATTTAGCGAAAAAATTCATTTT
Organism: Nicotiana tomentosiformis; assembly: GCF_000390325.3. Classification (NCBI taxonomy): domain Eukaryota; kingdom Viridiplantae; phylum Streptophyta; class Magnoliopsida; order Solanales; family Solanaceae; genus Nicotiana; species Nicotiana tomentosiformis. The sequence continues at coordinate 133,793,694 of NC_090815.1, read as the reverse complement.
TCTCAAAAACCAAACGGTGTGAGGCGATATTTCAAGAGCCATTTCTTCCCCAAAGTGTTGGTAAGTGATTCTAAACTATTTGCTTTCAGTTACCCATTACATTCATGAATTATCAACCTAAAATCTAGAGTTTTTATGGTAGAATTAGGAGTTAGGGTAGAAACTAGGGATTTCGGAAATTTGGCAATTTAGACCTCAATTTGAGGTCAGATTCCAAAACTAATTACATATTCGGGCTCGGGGGTGAATGGGTAAATGGATTTTGGTCCGAACCTCAGATTTTGACCAAGCGGGCCTGGGGTCGATTTTTCGACGTTTTGGAGGAAAATTTGGAAAATTTAATTTATGCAATATAATTGATTTCTTTAGCAATATTTGATATTATTGAGTCATTTTTGAATAGATACGGGTGGTTTGGAGGTGAATTCCAAAGGAAAAGCTGTGATTGAGAATTAAGTGACCTTCAGAGCGAGGTAAGTGTTGTGTCTAACCCTGACTTGAGGGAATTAGGAACCTTAGATTACTTGCTAAGTGAAATTCATTTGAGCGGCGTATATGTGAGGTGACGAGTACTTATGCACCGCCAATTTACCTATTTTCCATGTTTCTCTTTTTTTCTTATATTATCTCTTTCCAATGCCTAATTGCTATGTGTTATACTAGTGTTGTTCAATTTATCGTTCTTATCATGTTTACGGATTTTCTGGTGATAATTGAGTTTTTATTTCAAAGTTGAGATTGATATTATGGAACCAAATGTTTAAATAAGGTTTGTACTTGTTATTCTATCTCCCTGTTGTTATTTATGCATTGCATTATGGTAAGGGAGAGTGTTAATACACGAAGGGTGATGCCGTGCCATATTGTGAGTGTTAATGCACGAAGGGTGATGTCGTGCCATATTGTGAGTGTTAATGCACGAAGGGTGATGTCGTGCCATGATATGAGAGTTAATGCACGAAGGGTGATGTCGTGCCGTTTCTATTGATTTTATGGTGAGATTGAGAGTAAAAGCACGAAGGGTGATGCCGTGCATTTTTCCTTTACTGTATTCACTATTCCTGTTGATTCATGGTATGTTGACTGCTCCGGTTATCATTCTGTTGTATTTCTTTATCTCATATTCCCTTCAGCATGTTCCCCTCCCGACATTTCCTGTTTAGTTCTTCATTTTTGTTATTTGTATATACACTGTTAAATTGTACAGGTTGATTTGTAGGTGCCTTGCCTTAGTCTCGTCACTACTTCGTCGAGGTTAAGCTCGACACTTACCAGTACATGGGGTCGGTTGTACTGATACTACACTCTGCACTTTCTGTGCAGATTTTAGTACCGGCTCGGGTTGATCGAGATTTTTGCTGTTGGTCCGCTGTCCGGAGACTCAAGGTAGATCTGTCGGCGTTCACAGACCTTGAAGACCTCGTCTGTCTTCTCTGTCCTACTGTTTCTTTCATTCAGACAGTTGTATTTCTTTCAGACTATTACTTGTAGAAAATTCTAGAATGCTCGTGAATTATGACTCCAGATCCGGGTGGTAGTAATTAATACACTTTTATAATATTTCGCACTAATCATATTTCATCTTAGTTAATTATTGTTATTTACTGAATGGAAATAAGGAATTGGTTTAATGATTTTCTAATGTTGGCTTGCCTAGCAAGTGAAATGTTAGGCGCCATCATGGTCCCGTCAGTGGAAAATTTCGGGTCGTGACACTGTATTTTATTGGTTCTCATGTTTTACCTATGTCCGTTTTTAATTATTAAAATTATTAAAGAAAGATTTAAATAATATTAAATTGTCCTAACCGCACCACGCAGGCGAATGTGCGTCCGAGATGAATTTTATTGATTTTTTCATAATCGCGCTACGCAAGCGAATCTGCAGTCATGACAAAGGTTATTAGTACGTTATTACTCTTGGAACAATTACTACATTCAATTTTATTTTATTTTAAATTTATTAAAAGTTATTATCGCGCTACGCAGGCGAATCCGCGATTATGGCAAAAGGATTAGAAATTAATTAAAACTATTGGATATGAGATGAAATTATTGAGTTAATTTATTGAAGGTCATCACACTACGCAAGCGAGTCCTTGAATGAAAAGTTAAAACGTGCCTACTAGTTGCCTAGCGTTTAATTAATTAATTAGAAGGAAAAAAGTTAATTGAAAAAATCTGATTTATATTAATATCTTTTATCTAGGCAGCGTATGGAATGGCCGAGAGCGGACCTTTTTGGATATATAATCCAAGTCGAGAGTAGAGTTACAAGAAAACCCGTCATGGAAAACCTTATTGTTAAAATTACGCAAATAAATGTTGGACCAACTCTATCTATTTTGAAATGGGCCAGCTTATAGATTTTAGAGCTGTTGGACTACTGAAATTTACTACTATAAGAAAATGGGCATGTAGAAATTATTATAAGAAAATGGGCCGGTTATTTAGTTTTTAAGAAGAAAAGGAATGGACCAATTAGCTTAGTTGGCATCGGGCCTGATTATATTATTTCTTTTTTGGCCCATTATTAGTTAGAGAAATTACACAATCTTATGACCCCAAATAGCTTAAACTAAGGGACGATGGTCCCTTAGTAGATTACTACTACTGCTTGCTTTCATCTTTAAACAAACCTTTTTTTTTCTTTCTTTCTCAACCCCCTTTTTTTAGAATTAATACCAGAAAATCAAAGCCATTCATTCACTAATAAACACAAAAATCTTTCCTTGGTTTACAATTATTTTCTTCACTGTTGCGTTCGTCATATAGATTACAAATCCGAATCAACTAAAAGAGAGCTAACATATTTAGTAAAAATAATTATCATCATAACTGACTGCACTAAACATTGCTACAATTCGTGCGAAACCCAACAGTAGACAAAATATTACTAAACTTTACCATGGTCACATTACTAGTAGTCTTAAACCAATGAACTCAAAGGATCAATTAGAATTAGTTACCAGGAAAAAACTCAACTAAGAACTACCATTAACAAAATCGTGAACCACTCTAAAGTGATGTAATCGAACATATGGCATTTAGCTTATCGGGAAAAAAATCAATAGAGAGAGAACTCATGCTATGAAACTTCACTTTGTTTTAAACATTTAAACCCCACTAAAAGAACACAATTTTATATGTAAAATTTGCACGGTGCGTCATATTTGATCGCCACATTTAACCTATACTTATTTTTTTTAAAGTTTTACTTGTACTCAATTTTTAAACAACTTCAGACCTCTTTCTCCTCCTCCTTCTCCTTCGTTTTCTTCTTCTTCTCCTCCTTCTTCTTCTTCTTCTTCTTCTTCTTCTTCTTTTTCGGGTGATATTATTCTTTCCTCTAAATGATATTATTATTCATATGGTACAAAGTGAATTTCGAAACGGTTGTGTGGGTTACCAACAGGGACTACCCAATTCCATTTTTATCAACTGAACTTTCCGTTATCGCTATTGATGATGGTAATCTCAACGTGTTGGACTCGTCAAGGAACTCATATTTCTCAACACAAATAGGCACAAGTGCATCTTCTTCACATAAAGCGAAGCTCTTGGATTCAGGAAACTTAGTTTAATTGATGATTTGTCAGGGAAGCCACTATGGCAAAGTTTTGATAAACCCACTGATACCTTCCTTTATGGTATGAGGATGGGCAACGGAAAGTTCAAGTTGACTGTTTGGAATATTACCCAAAAGGACCCAAACACTAAAGTACATCCTCTAGGAGCTGAAGTTCAGCAAATACTAAACAAACTTCAGCTCCTAAAATGCTGAAGTTCAACAGATACTTAACAAACTTCAGCTCCTAGAATGCTGAAATTCAGCAATTACAAAACAAAAACTTCAGCCAAAATTGCTGAAATTCAGCAATTATTGAACTGAAGTTTTCCATTGCACTGTGAACTGAAGTTTGCATGATTGCCTTTGCAAGTCAGGCCAAACTTCAGGCAAAAATATCTGAAGTTTTGCTTTGATAAGGCTACACTTCAGGCAAAACATTCTGAAGTTCAAACTTCAGACATAAATTTTTGCTACTTCAGGATCGTATGTCTGAAGTTACCCGAAAAGTGGGTATGCTTGTAATTATTTTTGCAAAGCAAGTATAGGATAAAAGGTGATCAAAAAATGGGTATAGATGCAAATCCCCCGTTTTATGTTCCAAACTAACAACATAAAACCTTCCAAAGTCAAACCGTAGTTTTATGCAAGCACAAGACTAAAGATTTAAAGCAAAACTAACAGCATAATCATCAAGAACTAAATTTTACAGATTTGAATATATATGCATAAAGTAAGTTATTCGTATCTCTTTAAGGAGTGAAATCATACTCATAACTCCATGCTTTACCATTCAAGGATATATTTAACATTTAAGTATTACATGGTAAAGAAAAGTATCTAGTTTGCAGATTCAAAGTAACAGCAACAACAATGAACTTTGTCCGACCTTACAACTGTGAAACGCAGCTTAAAACCAGCAGCAACAGCAGTGACAAGAACCAACGAGACAACCCAGAATACACTTTGAAACTCAACAACTGTTTTTAAAAAAAAAAACAGAAGGAAACTATAAACTAACTTCAAACCTTTTGTATTTTTTTTTTTAAAAGTTTGTGCTCTTAGTTCAGCCTACTGTAATGTATTTAGCTTAAAATATTTCTCTCAAGTTTTGTGCTTTTTTGAGTGTAAAAGATGATGGCTTCTAAGTGTGTTCAAGCAACTCTCCAGGTGTTCTCTCGGTGTAAGATAGAGTGTGTTTTTTATATAAGACAGTGGGAGTTGAGTTGTTAAAGAGGAAGAGTGAGAGTGAGAGTTGTTAAAGAAGAAGAGTGTGAGCCTGAGTTGTGAGGGAATATTTGTGTCGGTGGTATTGGGTAAGGTAGGGGTGTCAATGGATATCCTAAAACTGACTAAATTGACCGCACCGAACCGATTTTTAGGTTTCTTGTTAAGAAACCGTAGATTTTTATATAAATCTATAACTGCACCGATAATTAGGGTAGATTTTTTATTTTATAAAAATAAACCGAAAAAATACCGAACCGTACCAAATAAATTTTACATGTGAAAAATATATTATCTAGTAAGTTTAAAAATAATAATGCATTAAATATTTCTTTGGGCATTAAAATTATGAAAACTATTACAAGCCAACAAGTAATTAAACTCAAAATACTAATTCCTAAAACCTATTATGCTACATCTACTTAAACTAACTTATTTCAAATATCTTTATTAGCAAGACACTAAGTATTCTAGCGATAATGAGTAGCAAACTATAATGTATTGAATATGTTTCCTTTCATATAATTTAGATTTATCTTTTTGAATATTTAATCTTCTATAGACTTTATTCTTGAGTCTCAGCTTGGTTAATATCTTTCTACTCATGTGATTTATATTTTCTTTGTCTTTGCTTGGTTTCTTTTACTTTGTTGTAGAATAGTTGATGGATCTATACTCTAGTCATCTTTTATTTTTTTTAATTCATCATCCTTTAAACAGTAAAAATATCTAGAGAGTTTTGCTAAGTCTTACAAAAGAACGTATGTTATTGCATTCTACTTCTACTGGTGAATTTTACATGATATTTAAAAAAATACCGAAAATTAACCGAACCGTACCGATACCGAAGAGAAACCGACATGATTGGGACGGTTTAGAAAAGTCTAATTTAACCATACATAATAGAATAATCAAAAAATTGGTATGGTATAAATTTTATAAAATAATCGACCGAACTGAACCATTGACACCCCTAGAGTAAGGTGTGTGCTAAGTGGCGTGAGTTAGTTGGGGAAAAAGGGGTAAAGTGAGTGGTGGAAGTGAGAAATGAGGTATTGGTGATATGAGTGAAATATAATCTTCTTAAGGAATACCTATAAAAAGTGAAATAAGAGCTAAAATATGTATATTAAACTTAAAATATATTACATACTAAAAAGTTAGTTAAAAATTTAAATATGGTCAAAAATTAGGTTCTTACATTATTTATCTACCATTTTTAAGTAAGTCAAATTATTACTTTATTTATATATCTAAAGTATTTTTTTTCTTTTATATATCACTGGCTACAGGTTCTAATTTATTCGTATAATCATCTTGATAAAAACATTGGTTGCCCCTCTCTCTGTGGCCATTTTAGTTTTTACGTGCTTGCATCATATATTTATAACCCTTAAGATTTATAGGGCGAAATGAAATATTTTTGGTCGGGTTCTTAATTGGGTTGTTGAATCTCAGCCTATCAAGTTGAGAGTGAACTCTATCTTTCTGTATAGCAAGTAGTCACGTTTTGTTCAAGTTCATCATTATAAGATGCCTTATATCCCTTTTCAAAGATTTTGTGACCAATCTTACTATAATTAGTAGCTTATTTTTTGTATATATATATATAAGAATGCCATATATTTACATATCAGCCTCACAATTAAAGAATGCCATAACCTTCTCCACACCTTTCTGAATTCAACACATAGTACACAAATTAGTAAAGAACAAAGAGATCACAACTCACCGATCACTCCAAGATGGAAAAGCACAAACGCAAGAGGAGGCGATTTCCCCTTTAACTCTCACTCAGAGATTACATATATAGTTTCCAAACTTGAAGAAGAAGAGAGTAGATTGTCAAAAGTCACAAATCACAATTATGCATGTGAAAATTGGAAGGCTTACCAAAAGTGAGCATCACGAAAATACAATCTACCGAGCAGCCACGTTGTACTGTAAGAGAAATTCTCTGTGCTTTCCCAAGATATGATCATATTCTCCACTTAAACGGTGGCTTTTAGACACAAGAAACTGATGTGGCACAATGGGTGACTTTCACCTCTTTTAAGCGCGTGGATGTAGTAAAAGTAAATTGATCAGTATTGAGAAGCGAACTTCTTATCGAATTCAGTAGGAAGAGAATTTTCATCACGAAGATGCATGGGCATGACCACTTGAAAATGTATTAAAAGTAAGAGGCTATTTAAAATACACGGAAACAGTTCAAAGGAAAATAAGAAATAATTAGCTATAATTGGAACACCAGCTCATAAAGTGGCCAGCCAACCGAAAACGAAAAAAAATTATAAATAGCTTGATTTATATCTAGTAATGAAAAATAGTCACAATTTTAAAAAGTAATCAAAATTTAATTATTTTTTATTTAAGGATAAAATCTGAAGAAAAAAAAACACTCTTAAAATCCGAAAATATCTTAAAATTAATGACATTTGATATAAAATGTCATACAATCAACTACATTTGATATAAAATATCGTAAAAATAATTACATTTGATATAAAATATCGTAAAATAACGACATTTAATCCAAAATATCATAAAATAACTACATTTAATACAAAATATAGTAAAAACAACGACATTTGATACAAAATGTCAAAAAATAGCTTTTATTTTAAATGTCATATATTAGTCAATAATTAACAATATTTACATCTAAAGTTGAAAATTTTCCTACATTTATTCGTTGTTAAATCATTCTTTGTCTAGAAGGAAAAAAAATTATTCTTTATGATAAAATTACATACTTAAAATCACTACCAAGAATATAAGGAAAATTAGAACTAAAATGACTTTAGTGATATTTATAACAAATAATAGAAAATAAGGAAAATGACAGAATTATTCTGATAGTTGATTGTAATTGTCACAATAAAGTAGACTTTGTGACATTTAGAAATAATAATGGAAAGGTTCCCGCATTTATATCCTAAGCTTGATTGACGGATGTTAGGAAAATTTTAAGACTATTTTATGGTATTACCAAAAAGCAAATTAGGCCTCACTCTAATTCTTCTCTTAAAACTCTAAGGATTTTAAGACTATTTTACGGTATTACCAACAAATTAGGCCTCACTTTAATTCTTCTCTCAAAACCCTGACCGCCTCTCGCCTTTGACAAGATTGTTCTTGGATTCCTAGAGAACATCCACATTCCCATTTGCAAAAGTCAAGAAAATCATGGAATTGGGAAAGATCATTGACAAGGTATTATGAAATTTAGGATTATTATCCACTAGCTTTCTTTATTTCTCAAGAGACGAGTATTATTTATCTTTTCACTTGTTTATGTTTTAACGAGTTACAGGTTCGACAAGTTTAAATTTATGGATCAGTGACGTCGATTGTGATACTGGATGCACAACGTGGGTGACGACTTTTTCAAGGAAGGTCTCTTGCCGATCAATCTGGAGAATCTGGATTAAAAATGCTTGAAACGATAGTTTAGAGAAACACTCCCTAATGCTGATTATTATTTCTATAGATTATAGATCGATGATCTTAATTTATATTAGAGATATATCACTACTAGAAATTCGGCAAAAACTGACCAAGGTTGACCGACCAACTTTGGTCGGTAAAAAAATCGACCAAAAAACCGACCAAAGTTGGTCGGTTTTTCAAAAAAAAATTTTTTTTTTTTTACTAAACCGACCAACTTTGGTCGGTTTTCTTTGGCGCAAAAATGCGGAAAACTATTTTTGAGTCCCGCAAAATTTATGTTTTAAGAAACCGACCAACTTTGGTCGGTTTTTCAATTAATATAAATAAAAATTAATATTAAAAAAACCAACCAAAATTGCTCGGTTAATTCGGCGGGTCATTTAAAAAACCGATCAACTTTGGTCGGTAATTTTACTTTTTAATAAAACCGACCAACTTTGGTCGGTTATTTTCGTGCGAAAATACGATTAACGAGTATAAATCAAATAAAAGACAGTCTTAAAACAAAATGTACAAATGGTCTAGTGGTAGAATAGTATTCTGCCACAGTACAGACCCCGGTTCGATTCCCAGATGGTGAATTTTTTTTTACATAATTAAAATACCGACCAACTTTGGTCGATTTTTTTTTGCAATTTTTTTTTTGAATTTAATTGACCGACCAAAGTTGGCCGGTAATTTCCGACCAACTTTGGTCGGTATTCCTTTCCGACCACAAAAATACCGTCCACACGTAAATGGTCGCGTTTTGGTCGATTTTTTGTCATTACCGACCAACGTTGGTCGGTTTTTTTGGTCGGTTTTTACCGAATTTCTAGTAGTGTATAAACAGAATTTATATTTGCTGAGAACGATTATGTATTTATTGTTACATAATTATGTATTGCTACGTTGCTTACAATATAATATATTGATAATTACAGTTTGTAGTTATTCACAAAAGAGTGCAAAAGTGACTAGTTGTTTCATTTTTGTGGTGTGTGTTTTCTGAAGTATTAAATGATTTTTTGATCATGAAAATCTTTTAAAATTCATTATTCTTTTAATATGAAAAACCAAAAATAGAAAACTATTAACAAATTGTAATTTCCGACATTTCTGTTTTGTGTCGCAAAACAAAATAAGTTGAGGGTAGAGCTTACTGACATTTGATAAAATGTCGTAAAACAAATGTCACTAGATATTCACTGACAATAATTTAAATGTCGAAAAATTCCCGATATTGAAATTTTCGACACTTATTTTAATTGTAAATTAAATGTCGGTTAATGATTTTGCGACATTTATATAACATATAATGACATTTATAAAATGTCGTCATAGCCTTATTTTCTTGTAGTGTATATAGTTGCTCTCAAAAATAATAACCAGTAAAATTTATAATTATATATATATATATATTATAAGCATGAAGGCCCTTAGCGAAATGTCGTTCATTTTTTTTACCCTTTAAAAATTATGTTTTATATTAGATAAAATAGTCATTTAACTTAAGTTTTTTCCCTAATATTTAGCACTTTAAAATCAACTAAACTTTTGCTTACTAAATTGTTCCTTATTTGACTATAGGGATTTTAAAAGCAAATTAATTAAAATTTTACCTTATATAAACTCCTTTAACTTAGTTAATACCTCTTTATCATTTTCTTTAATCACGAAATACATGTTGAGAACTATGTAAGTTCTCATTGCTAAGTTCTTCCTTATTTAAAATAACAAAAAAAAGATATAGAAAAAGCAACCAAATTCCACGGAATTTTGTAGCATGAAATACTTAGGCAAACTGTAAATATAAAGTCTTTTGCTTTTTGGAAGAAAGTTCTAATACTTAGGATTTAAAATCTTAAAAATTTACCTTCTATGCTAATAATTTAGTTAAATAATAATTCTATTATAATTTTAGTATTATAATTAAAAGTTATCTAAATGATAAAAGACAACATCTCTTAACAACATCATTCGTGAACTAAGTGAACTAACATTCAATCAATACTCAAGTACCATATCACTAAAATATTATCAACGAATAACTTTTAATTAGTAAACAATAAACTTTTTTAACACAAAAAAAAGTCTTAAAATGCGTATGAAAATAAATTTTGACCATTATTATAATTTTCTACATACATACACACAACATGTATATGAATCGTTAATAGACTTTTATATTTTTTGCGAATAATATTACATTATGATACACTTCATGTTGAATAACACAATAATAATAATAATAATAATAATAATAATAATAATAATAATAATAATAATAATAATAATAATAATAAATAATATTAATATTCTACCTGCATTTTTATGACAATCATTTTAGATTTTTTTTCTAAAATCAAATTAATTAATTCGGTTAAATACTACCCTTAAATTCGGAATATGATAACTAAACCTAACAATATGGAGTCTCATTTTGTTTTTCGTATTTTTCAATTTGAGTTCCAATAGGAATAAGATGAAATTTATATTACTATATTAGGTATTTGAGCAAATAGAAGTTGTTTTTAATGTCAAGATGAACATATTGTTGCATGATATTGGAGTATAAATCAACATACTATTTTACTCTATCTGAGTTACTAAAACAAATATATCAAATTTATGGTATGGCATTAGAATACTTTTGTGTGACATACTTTTTGCCTTTATTATATTGTCTAAATAAGATTAATATTCATTATTTTTAAGAGCTTGTGTTTTTTGTAAAATTTTATTTTATAACTCAAACATATAGTTTAATAATATTTGTGTTATTTTAAATATTTTTATATTTATTGATATAGAATTCACGCGCAATACACGTATCCTAAAATTAGTATATTATATATTTCAAGTAGCGGATGTAATTAATTATTTCTGGCTAACATCAAATGTGTAACAATCGCACAACAGTTCTAAAAAGAGGCTAAATTGGCAAACCAGCCCATAAAGTGGCCATCCCATCCGAAAAATCCAATTATATAAGCAGAGGTCGGGGCTGTTGGTCGGGTTTTATTTAATGCTTTTTGATATCACTCGGAGGAAGATTGCTTCGATGCTAATGGCTTTACGTCTCGTAGGGTGAGTTTGTTTTCAGCCTAAAATTTGTTGATATATCCTTAAGAGGCTTTTGTTTGATTTTGGTTTAATTATTATTTTTTATGGGTTTCTTTAGAAGATAAATGGCTGCGGGTGCTCGTAGGGCTTTGCTTGAAGCATCCGTGAGCACATAATATTTTACTATATTTTGAATTTTTATCACCTTATACTATGTAAATATTTTTAGAATTTTAATATATATATATTTTTTAGCTTTGTTACATTTTGTTTTTATATAGGGTAAGAATTATAAATAATTTAAAAGGTCAAATTATTACTATTAGTATTATTTTTATTTTTTATCTTTATTTTTAAATAAAATAAATTTAAATTAAAACCTAAAAAATTAAACAAAAATTAATTTTTGGATGGGAATAAAATAATAGAAAAATTAAAAGTATGGAATAAAAAAGTAAAAGTAAAAGTAGGTGGAAATTATTATTTTTTTAAAAAGTAAAAGAAAATGAAAAATTAAAAGAATAAAAGTAAAAGAATGTGGAAATTTAAAAAATGAAAAGTAAAAGAAGTTGGAATAAATAAATAAAAGTAAAGGTAGCTGAATTTTGTTTTTTTAAAAGTAAAAGAAAGTAGAAATTAAAAAAAGAAAAGTAAGATAAGTGGAAATTAAATAAAAGAAAAGTAAAATAAATGGAAAAAAAAAAAAAGTAAAAAGTGGGAAATTAGAAAAAGAAAAGTAAAGGAAAGTGGGGAATTATTTTTTTTTTAAAAAGAAGAAAAATGGGAAGTGGAAATTCTTTTTAATTAAAAAATAATAAAATAATAAAATAATAAAATAAAAAACAAAATCTGAAAAAATTCTGATTTTTTTTTTCTAAATAGAAGAGAAATTTTAGGAGAAAAGGGGAGGGAGAAGGAGAAAAAAGAAGGGAGGAGGGAATTGAGAGAAATTATTTTTTCTTCTTCTACGCTAAGTGAATTTCTACTCGTGTCATTCTTTCTTCGTCTTTCTTTCAAACAATCCAGCAAGTCATCACCCAAAACCCAACAAAAATACTTCATAAAATCCTTTTTTTACACGCCAAAAAGTGGAGTCAATAGTCGAGGTCGAGGATTCCGTTGGAGCTCTGTTCACTATGTTTGATGTTATTCGTCGCTTATGCTTGTTCGACGTTCGTCTGAGTTATTGTACCTGTTCTTGGAGACTCATTTAATTGGAAATTTTGCATTAAAGGTTTATTCTTCCCTCTGTTCTTTTTATCTTATTTCATTTGATTGTATTTATTTGCCTTTAAACTTTATAAATAATAATGTATGTTAGTCCTTCAATGATGTATGCTTAATCATATTTTTGGAAATATGTTATGCATACTTGCTTTAGAGTTGGGAAGATTTGGACCCTAATGAGTTTGGGCTTCAATTGTTGGGTTGTAGGGTATTGGTATATGATGGTTTATTTATTCAAATATCTAAAATCATACACTTCTTCCACAAGTAATTTCATAATTCATGGCCTTCACAATAATCTCATACTTAGGAAAGAAACAAATCATGAATGCGCTAGAATCCTTTAGGCGTACTCATAATTAATTGAATTATCGTGATTATGTATACGTTCGCGTGACATAATTACGATTCCCAAAACTAAAATCAAGGTATGTGTTTGCGCAACTTTGGGCGAAACAACCTTAAATATAATAAAAATACTGTTAATTGCGTGCACGTACACATGACATAATTTTGGCACAATAAACAAAACGGATTCACACACGTGATTCGTTTCAAAGATAATTTCATATTTTAATATAAAAGTGGATAGATAAAACATGGAAACCAATAAATCAAAGTTTATCTCAAATTAATTCAAGCCAAGTTGTAGTCAATAAAGCGACCGTGCTAGAACCACGGGACTCGGGGAATGCCTTACACCTTCTCCCTGGTCAACAGAATTCCTTACCCAGACTTTATTTTCGCAAACCAATAATAATAGAGTCAAACCTTCCTTTGACTAGGGATTCAAATAAAAGGTGGCTTGGAACACCCAAAAAATCAATTCCAAGAGGCGACTCTGTAAATAAAATAATCCCTATTCAAATTTGTTACTTTAATTGGAAAAACTCTTTAACCCAAAATAATCCAAAACACATATATCTTTTGGGATAAAAAGGAGGTGTGACAGTGTTGCGACCAAACACACTCACGCAAGTAAACGCGGCCGTCAAGTAATAAAGTAACTAAAAGTCGGATGTCGAATCCACGAGGACTTATGATTAACTATTAACTAAATTAGACTATCCTAATTATCTAAACAAGAATTAAACCTAAAAATATTTGATTCTAAACTAATTAAATAAAAAAATATAAATAATGAACTTTGAACAGAGAAAGAGCAGATTTTTATGATATCAATGTAATGAAAACGATCTAGGGTTATGGGCTATCTAACAATCATATTGTATTCTTAAATTGAATTGACCGACTAATTTATCTAGCTTATTAGTTGACAGGGTTAATATTGCTCATAAAAATCTGTCGAGTTCTTACTCGCCTATTCAAGCTAACCTAACGCCTATATGTCTATGGAGTTAGAATTCCTGTAAATCAACCAAGCAAGGCAATTAGGTATATGTCTATCCTGACCACGAATCCGTTCCCCGATGCCCGAGTTCAAGAACTTGCCCTACTCAATCCTGTATGCAATATAGAATTCCCACTTTCGAGTTCAATTCTAGATTCGTAGATAATATTCAATTGGTGATCAAGCAATCAAATAATTAAGCGCAAGATTGAATAAATAAACTAATATGATAAATCAAGAAGTCAAAATCAATATCCGAATAACAATAGTCATGAAAGAACCACAACCCTAGAACGTGAAGTTTAGCTCCATATAGACATGGTAGCCAAACAACAAATCATACAAAGAAACATAAAGATTACTAAGTTTGGTGGGAGAAAGATAAAACTTGATGAATTCCGGCCTCCACAGCTTTGTCGTGGCTTTTTCCCTCTTCTCAATATGTTAGATGACCTAAAGGAGGCATTTTTGGCTTATATATTGCGTACAAAAGTCGTGGGCCAAAGTTCTCCTATTCCTAGTCCAAATCGGCTTTAGGGATTGATGCTAAGGTAGATGCCACGCATCCACCTCGTCCTCCATTTCTCAGCTTCACATGCGAGGGTGGATGCGACGCATCCACCTCGTCCTCTACTTCTCAGCTTTGCATGCGAGGGTGGATGCGACGCATCCAACCCTTGTTCCTCCATCTCAGCTTTGCCCAGGTGCAGATGCTATGGGGCGACTTCACTGCTAAGGGTGCACGAAATCTAATTTTTTTCTACGCATCCAATCTCTCTTCCTCTACCTAGAGCACCTTTTCTTCATATTTTTGCACTCCAAACACCCTAATTCACCACACACAACTCAATTAGTCATAAAACCAATAATTAAATCATGTTGGGCATTTTAAAGATCAAATAACATCAAAAAGCGGTTAAAATATGGGTAAAGTAACATCAACACATATCGAAATATGCCAAACATCAGACAGCTCTAGCGACTCTGCTGGGGATAAGAACCTAGAACCTCTGGTTCAGGGTTCAGAATTCGAGCTTGTAATGTGATCTATACTTGGCTTTCTTGATTGTTGATATTACTGTATTTGTGGGCCTAATGTGCTAATTGCCGATCATTTACCACTTTGATATTATTTGAACTATATAAACTGCCTTCTTACGCCTCCTTTCTGAGTCTTCTGAATTTATGGTGCACACGTGCGCGTAACCCACTTTTCTGTTAGAGGTCATACCAAATAGTACGAGGCTAGATAAGTAACTAGGCCGGGTAGACTTTCGTGCTCTCTGTACGTTGCCCCCACCTCGGCTCGAGCTATCCGCTTGGGTAAGCCAGGTCTAAAATACCCCCACTGGATTTTAAACCTAGAATAACATAGCATCATGCCGGATCTCTAGTAGGAACATTTGTTTGCATCACATGCATTTGACTTTGGGGACTCAACACAGGGGTTAGGTCCTTCTAGGACAGGTGTACCCGATAATTACAAGACCATCCTGATGCATCTTATGTGCTACATGTACATTATGTTTTATTCGGTTAGTGCATGTTGACTGTCTTCTAAAACATAAAAATAAGAATTGAAATAAAACCAGAAGGAAGAAAATAAGAGAGAGAAAATTTACCCGATTTTTAAAAAAATTCGGTATTTGAAAATCCAAAACCGTGTCAAAAATTTACCCCAAAACAATTATTACAAAATAAGATTGAAGTTTTTCCAAAAATAAAAGTGTCATCCCATTCCTGAAATATTGACCGAACTACGCGGGTCTGATTCTCACCGGATGTGAGATACGTAGGCAAACCTCATCGGTTCCGGCCCCAATTTTAAAAAATCCAAAAATATTTTCCTTTAATTCCTTCTTTAGAAGTCTTTCCTTAGAAAATCCCAAATAAATAAAATTTTAAAACCAAAAATATTTTCTTTCTTTTTAAAAGTCTTTCATTCGAAAAAGAAAATAAAATCAAAATCCAAAAATATGTTTTTTTATTTTTCTTTTCTTCTTTAGAAGTCTTTCTCCGAAAAAATATAAATCTAATTTCAAGAAACAAAATCTATCTTCTTTAGAAGTCTTTGTTTTCAAAAATTCTCAAAAAAAAAAAAAAAAAAAATCAAAATTCAAAAATATTTTCTTTCTTCTTTATAAATCTTTCTTTTGGATTTTTTTTATAAAAAAATAAATAATAATAAAAAATTTAAAATCCAAAAAAAAGGAGTTAGTTTATTTCCTTTATTCCCGATCTTTCCCCGAACTACGCATGATCTGATTCATGTTCTCCACATGATACGTAGGCAACCCATATCAGGTTCGATCGAATGATTTTGAAAAAAAAAAAAGAAAAAAAGAAAATCGAAAAAAAAGAAGAAAGAAAAGAGTGACAAAAATAACAGAGAAAAATAAAGAGAAAAAAAAAACAAAACAAAAAAAGAAAGAAAGCAAGAGTGAAAAAAATTCAAAAAGAGAACTTTGTGTCCAGTTTGACAAAGAAAACCGCGGAAAGTTTCTATGAATATACTGTCAAATGGCGCAAGCAAGCCGCCAGGGTAAAGCCTCAAATGGACGAAGCAGAAATGGGTACGGCCTTACTACAAGCCCAAGAGGCGGACTACTTCCAGAACATGATGTCCGATGTGGGTAATCCGTTCGCCGAGGCTATCAAAATTCTGGAGATGATCGAAAATGGTTTAAAAACGGGCCGAATCTTGAGTCATGCTGCCTTTAAGGCCACATCACAGGCCGTTATGAATGGTTCAGGGGTTTTGATGAACAAAAATGGGAGAGAAGATGGAGTCGTGATGGCTTCAAGCTCGAGGGGGCCTGCAGGTCATTCAACCAATCATATATGCTTTCTAAGGTCCCACAATACTATTATCCCCATCAAGATGCTGATTATGCTGTGGCACCGCCTCCCTATGCAGTGATGAACGCGCAACCTTACACGCGGCCACAACATTATACACAAAACCGAGCTCCACCTCCCAGAAATGCTCGTCCATACTAAGCTCCTTATAATCACCAACCAAATATTCCCAATACAATCCTCGCCCAAGAGAGCCCCTCAGAAGGAATCCGTTCACCCCCATTGGTGAATCATATTCAAGTTTGTTTCAAAAGCTAATCGAGCTAGGTCTGCTGCAGCTAGTGGCTCCGAACCGGCCAAACCCTGAGTTCCTCTCGCACCGAGCTGATGCTAGATGTGAATACCACTTCGGAGTAGTGGGACATGATACTGAAGATTTTTGGACTCTCAAAAGATTAGTGGAAGACCTCATCGAGGTCAAGGCAATAGTTCTTCAGGACGAGGAGGCTCATGATGTGACAAACAATCCATTGCCTACTCACAACATTGGGCCAGTAGTCGGAATGATTTGTGAAAATGAGGAATTTGATCCGGCAATGAAGGCCATTGCATCCATTGCCGAGACAGAAGAAAAGCTAAAAAACGGTCGCCAAACCTGATAGTTCCCTATCAGACGGGAGTCTCAGTAGCCGATCTTGCTATCCTTTCCGCGTTCGGATTATTTCAGGGTGTGATCCGGATGTTTAACTTTGTTGTCTTACTTTCCGATGTAAACCGTTCTATCTTTAAAAAAAAATTACAAAATAATAAATAAATAAATAATCAAATGAAATTAATATTTCATTGTCTAGGAATGTGTCTTTTCTTAATCTTGTCACTTTTCTTATTCTCTTTTCAGTTTTGTTAAATGCAGATTTTGATGACATGACATGCCTGCGGACTTCAGGCCCAAATCCTAAAACGCTGTCATACTTTGAAATAATGAATAAAAAACCAGAATGCAATGAAGATAATTTTAAGGAAATAAAATAAAGAATCGAAAATGTCAAAAGGTCCATACATTGTAATGAGAGTACTGCCAAAAGAGAGTGTTGTACTTGGAAAACATCAAAGGAAATATCCCTCAAACAACCATCAACGCAGGTACAGTCAAAAGGTATTATGTTTGATCCTCTATATAGCATTAATGTTCTCCGGTTGGGATGAAGAAGGCTTTCATTCTCACTACCCAAACACCATTGATCCTTTTGCCAACCCTTTGAGCTGGTTACCTTCCTTTGATTACCCTCTTTGGAACCTGAATGTGTTATTGAAAAAAAAAATGAAAAAAAAAAAGAAAAGACAAAAAGAAAAAGAAATAAAAAATAAAAAAGTGAAAAAGGAAAGGAAAAAGAAAGAGAAAAGAAAATAAAACAGAAGAAAAAGCAAAACAAAAGAAAATCAAAAACAAAGTTTATAGAACTACATTTGACTTGATTCCGAAAGGATACGTAGGCAGCCTCTCTCTGGGGTTCAGTCACACCAAAACAAAAATCCACATTCCCCTAAAAGTTGAAACTGGGGCAAATGTTACAATGGTTCGGCGATGGTTTCACCTGAAAGGTTCCAAAGTTGTAACTCAATCCAAATTCTTTTTACCCAAATACTTTTCAAGTCCTTCCGATCAATCAACGAGAATGTTCAAGAATTGGAGGATACAGTCACTTGGATCTGATATAACAAAATGAGAGAAGTAAACTAAGAGAGTCTTATTGGTAAAAACCCTCACGGGCACTGCAAGGCGATGGTGAGTAAAGAAACCAAAATGAGAGTCTTGTTAGTGAAAACTCACAAAGAGCACTATAAGGCGATGGCGGGAAGAGAAATGAGAGAGGTCAGTTGGTGAAAACCCGCAAAGGGTAACACCGATCGAAAAGAGGATCCTCACATCCATTGGCATTGACACAGTCCTAGGCAAGGTTTCTCGGTTTCAAGGTAAAAGTTGTGATGAATTTCTGAGAGTTGTACAGTGGACACAAGATCGGGCATCCAGTCCAAAAGGTATGTCATGTTCATTGAAGTCCGCATATACTCCAGATAAGTCCTTCTTTCCTTCCCCCGAAAGGGGTATCTCTTGTCTAAATTCGTTATCCATTCCATTGTTTGTTGTTCTTTGAATCCCTTTTGGTCTAACTCTGTTCCAAAACTAAGGCAAAGAAGGGATAGCAAGACTGATTTACAGGGTTTTCGTTTGATACAAGCTAATATTCAAGAGGCACCCAGCCTTGGCAGGGGCATCAAATCAACCCCGATTGGCCATGGTAGCTGATGCTTTGAAATCAAAAACTCTCTAAAGGAGGAAATCAAATTGAAAGTGCCTACAAGGCAAAATGAAGTTGAATAGGTTAAGTCCCAAGTGGCTAACCATTTTGGCAATGTTTGAAAAGCCAAAGGTTCCCCAATGCTCTGAAATTGAAGGTTTTGGAGGAAAGAAGTCGAAAGTGAAATGCCACAAAGGCAAAATAAAGTTGAAAAGGTTAAGTCCCACACGACCAACCGTCATGTAAAAGTTTAAAAAGTCAAAGCCTCTCCGAGGCCAGAAATGCAAGTGGTATTCACGAAACATCTAGTGGCAAGTTGAAATCATCATCAAAAGAAGATAGGCACAAATCCAAGTTGCCAAAGACATTGGCCACAAACCGACCACCACTTTTAAAACCAACAATTTTTCTTAGTTTGAAGCAGGAACAAAGAAATACAGAATGGCGATTCTCAAAGGACGAATATCGCCAAAGGTAAGTCCCTCAAAATCTCCATTTTATTTTATTTTTCAGCATGCATCACTACTGTCTATACCTCTCATTTTCATAGCTTAACCCAGGTAGAACCTTTTCGCCTAGGGGGATCCAGCTCATAGTTCCGGGTAGAAGTACTCTTCGTCCAGACTATTTTTCGTAGCTTAACCTAGGTAGAACCTTTCGCCTAGGGGGATCTAGCTCATAGTTCCGAGTAGAAGTACTCTTTGCCCATGCTGTTTTTCGTAGCTTAACCCAGGTAGAACCTTTTCTCCTAGGGGATCCAACTCATAGTTTCCGGGTAGAAGTACTCTTCGCCCAGGCTGTTTTTCGTAGCTTAACCTAGGTAGAACCTTTCGCCTAGGGGGATCCAGCTCATAATTCCGGGAAGAAGTACTCTTCGCCCAGGCTGTTTTTCGTAGCTTAACCCAGGTAGAACCTTTTCTCATAGGGGGATCTAGCTCATAGTTTCCGGGTAGAAGTACTCTTAGCCTAGGCTGTTTTTCGTAACTTAACCCAGGTAGAACCTTTTTTCCTAGGGGGATCCAGCTCATAGTTCCGGGTAAAAGTACTCTTCGCCCAAGTTGTTTTTCGTAGTTTAACCCAGGTAGAACCTTTTCGCCTAGGGGGATCCAGCTCATAGTTTTCGGGTAGAAGTACTCTTCGTTCAGGCTGTTTTTCGTAGCTTAACCCAGGTAGAACCTTTTCGCCTAGGGGGATCCAGCTCATAGTTCCGGGTAGAAGTACTCTTCGCCCAGGATGTTTTTCGTAGCTTAACCCAGGTAAAACCTTTTTGCCTAGGGGGATCCAGCTCATAGTTCCGAGTAGAAGTACTCTTCGCTTAGGATGTTTTACATAGCTTAACCCAGATAGAACTTTTTTGCCTAGGGGGATCCAGCTCATAGTTCCGGATAAACGTACTCTTCGCCCAGGTTGTTTTTCGTAGCTTAACCCAGATAGAACCTTTTCGCCTAGGGGATTCATTTTCATTTCAGTAATACAGGGTACCAACCCCTGGTTACATTTCTTTTCCGTAATACAAGACATCATCTCATGATTACATTCTTTTCAGTACTATAGGGTACCAACCCCTGATTACATTCTTTTTCCATAATACCTGGTACCAATCCTTGATTATATTTCCTTACCAGTATCAGGGTACCAATCCCTAGTTGCTTTTCCAACATAGGGTCTCCACTCCCTAGTTTCTTTCATTTTAGACATAGGGTCTCCATTCCCTAGTCTCTATTTCTTTTTTAGGGTACACCATTCCCGACCTTTTATTGCTTTCAATAAAGATGTAATTTAGAATTTTGTTACAATAACTCACGAAATTTTCCTAGTGCAAACTGGGGCAGAAAAATTTCGTTTGTTTGTTTTGTTTCTGAGTAGGTTTTACCTCGAGGCATAGGGTTTGAGATGACCAAAAGAAGAAGTCTCAATTTAGAATAAAAGAAAAGAAAAAATAGGTGAATCCAAAATGCAAAAGCAGTTAAAAAAATGTGGAATGCTCAAGACATGACTGAAGCCACGAGCGTTGGAGTCCCGTTTTGATTAGAAGGAGCTATAGAAAAATGAACTAGCACTTACAGCTAGCGAGCATCAAGGTTTAGATCAGAGGCTGCATGAAGAACCAGTCAAGACTCAAGATCAAGTTTCAGAAGACTCATAGATAGGAATCTTGTAACTCATAGCTGATAGGCTTGTTTAGTTTCTTTTTTATTTTGATATAATAGCAGGACCGCGGACCGGAGCCTCGACGGAACCGCACTCGACTCCTCAACTCATCATTCCACCATTCTTCTTGAACTATACGTGACCTGATTCCCCTATAACCCGGGATATGTAGGCTGTACAAAACCAGGACTCGGTTACACCCTATCTTTTATTTCTTTTCCTTTGAATAACGGTTTGGTCAAAAATTAGTCACATAGCTCATCTAGTTTTTGCCTGAAAACTCTTCATGTTTTCAAGCAAAGAGGGTCAGCTGTGAGCACCTAATGTTTGACTATATTTTAAATTTTTATCACCTTATACTATGTAAATATTTTTAGAAATTTAATATATATATTTTTTTTAGCTTTGTTACATTTTTTTTATATAGGGTAAGAATTATAAATAATTTAAAAGGTTAAATTATTACTATTAGTATTATTTTTATTTTTTATCTTTATTTTTAAATAAAATAAATTTAAAATAAAACCGAAAAAATTAAAACAAAATTTAATTTTAGGATGGGAATAAAATAATAGAAAAATTAAAAGTATGGAATAAAAAATTAAAAGTAAAAGTAGGTGGAAATTATTATTTTTTTAAAAAGTAAAAGAAAGTGAAAAATTAAAAGAATAAAAGTAAAAGAATGTGGAAATTTAAAAAATAAAAAGTAAAAGAAGTTGTAATTAAAAAATAAAAGTAAATGTAGCTGAATTTTATTTTTAAGAAAGTAAAAGAAAGTAGAAATTAAAAAAAGAAAAGTAAGATAAGTGAAAATTAAAAAAAAGAAAAGTAAAATAAATAGAAAATAAAAAAAAAAAGTAAAAAGTGAAAAATTTAAAAAAAGAAAAGTAAAGGAAAGTGGGGAATTATTTTTTTTAAAAAAAGAAGAAAAATGGGAAGTGGGAATTCTTTTTAATTAAAATATAATAAAATAATAAAATAAAAAACAAAATCTGAAAAAATTCCGATTGTTTTTTATAAATAGAAGAGAAATGTGAGGAGAAAAGGGGAGGGAGAAGGAGAAAAAAGAAGGGAGGAGGGAATTGAGAGAAATTGTTTTTTCTTCTTCTACGCTAAGTGAATTTCTACTCGTGTCATTCTTTCTTCGTCTTTCTTTCAAACAATCCAGCAAGTCATCACCCAAAATCCAACAAAAATATTTCATAACATCCTTTTTTTACACGCCAAAAAGTGGAGTCAATAGTCGAGGTCGAGGATTCCGTTGGAGCTCCGTTCACTAGGTTTGATGTTATTCGTCGCTTATGCTTGTTCGACGTTCGTCTGAGTTATTGTACCTATTCTTGGAGACTCATTTAATTGGAAATTTTGCATAAAAGGTTTATTCTTCCCTCTGTTCTTTTTATCTTATTTCATTTGATTGTATTTATTTGCCTTTAAACTTTATAAATAATAATGTAAGTTAGTCCTTCAATGATGTATGCTTAATCATGTTTTTGGAAATATGTTATTCAAACTTGCTTTAGAGTTGGGAAGATTTGGACCCTAATGAGTTTGGGCTTCAATTGTTGGGTTGTAGGGTATTGGTATATGATGGTTTATTTATTCAAATATCTAAAATCATACACTTCTTCTACAAGTAATTCCATAATTCATGGCCTTCACAATAATCTCATACTTAGGAAAGAAACAAATCATGAATGCGCTAGAATCCTTTAGGTGTACTCATAATTAATTGAATCATCGTGATTATGTATACGTTCGCGTGACATAATTACGATTCCCAAAATTAAAATCAAGGTATGTGTTTGCGCAACTTTGGGCGAAACAACCTTAAATATAATAAAAATGCTATTAATTGCGTGCACGTACACATGACATAATTTTGGCACAATAAACAAAACGGATTCACACACGTGATTCGTTTCAAAGATAATTTCATATTTTAATATAAAAGTGGATAGATAAAACATGAAAAATAATAAATCACAGTTTATCTAAAATTAATTCAAGCCAAGTTGTAGTCAATAAAGCGACCGTGCTAGAATCACGGGACTCGGGGAATGCCTTACACCTTCTCCCCGGTCAACAGAATCCTTACCCAGCTTTGTTTTCGCAGACCAATAATAATAGAGTCAAACCTTCCTTTGACAATGAATTCAAATAAAAGGTGACTTGGAATACCCAAAAAATCAATTCCAAGTGGCGACTCTGTAAATAAAATAATCCATATTCAAATTTGTCACTTTAATTGGAAAAACTCTTTAACCCACAACAATCCATAACGCATATATCTTTTGGTGTAAAAAGGAGGTGTGACAGCACCACCAACACAAATCAGGTTTATAAATCGTCTAAAAAATCTCATCTACGGTAGAATTTATAAAAAATAAAATTTGATTTTTGATTCGGCAGGGGATATTGCCAGAAAGTCTCCTCCAATTCCGAATACTCAACTGGTATATTTAATCACCCACTAAATTGTTTAATTCAAGTTTCTCTTATTATTATGATAATAATAGTAATAATAACTCAACTCACTCACGTCTGGTCCCTCACCTTTGCAGTTGCATTTTTTGTTGCTGGGGCTGTGTCGTATTGTACCGCTCAACTTTTTGTACTTTTATCGTAGAAATATCCCCACTTTTTTGCTTGAAAATCAACTCTTTTTAATTAGTAAATGATAAGATGAAACATCAAAAAGTAGGTACAAGTCATATTCAAAATTGAATCTGATCTTGTTTCTTGGCACATTTATATTTCTTGCTTATATTTCTAACTTTCCTCTCATTAATTTCCTCACTTTTGCTTTATTCCCATTATTAGATGTGGGTATAACATATTAGGTTATCAACCTTCAGTGCCTTGGGGGCATATGACTTCTTAGTCCAGAATTCGTGGTGCTACACTAAGCTTGACCCGAGCTACCCATGCTGATCTCGGCATTGCTTGAATAAGCTTCACGAGCATCTTCATGTCTTATTATACATCATGATATTCCATCCATATAACAAATCTGTGTAATAGATGTATACCTCTATATCTTCATGTACAGTTGCGTGAAAATAGCACCTTTGCCACCAAACCTGTAAAGCATTTAGCTTCGTAGGTGCACTATTTTTCCATATAGTTCTCCACTTGTTCCAAGTATCCTGCAAGAACTAAATTCTCCTTCCATTCAAAATGTCTTAAGAGTCTTTTTCTTTAGTGTAAGAATTAGCAAAAATTCCCCTTATCCAACTTAAAAGAAATTAACACCTCATCCAACTCTGTTACATTGCAATATGTATCATTTTACTGAGGCCTTCCATCATCAGGATAAAAAGTTGGGCCCCTATTTAAGTTCCCTTTGTGAAGGGAAAAAACCACATGGAGTCCATTAATCAGTAGTGAAAATTTTACTATGGAATCACAGAACTTTACCCAATTGTTCCACTTTGCTCCAAGTCCCATTTCTTTCAAGATTCCCAAAAGTTAGTTCCTATGTCCAACTTCACCAAAAGGCCATCTTTTCATTGTCTTAAGTTTGGAATCCACAGCTTCATTAACCATAGGATTCTTTGCCGGCGAGCAATTACTTAACTCTCATAAGTACGGATTTCCCCATCTTCTCTTCGCGATATTTGTAACAAAACAGAGAAATGGGCAGTTTTAGATGTTTGCTTACTGGTATTAATTTTATATTTTGGTCATTAGTTTACTTATTATTAATTAGGGTTACTTGCCACATGTCTCATCCATCCGGTAGAAGCTTGGCCTTTTATTTCAGTGTATTTCCCTTTTGGTAGCTATGTTGAATGAAAATCAGATTTTTTATCTTTTAATTTCTTTTCTCTTTCTTTGAATTTCTCTTTCAAGTTTTCAATGGTGAATCCACCGTGGGATTCGCTACAATTGGTATCAGAGCCGACGATTCTCAGCTGTTCATCGGATAGACAGAAAACTATGGATTCCGGCGGAGCACAAAATTAGTTAGAGCAGCAGATTCAAGCTTTTATGGCTAGGTCGAACAGAAAAATTCAGCATTTAGAAGAACGATATCATCACCTTTCTAGGACCTTCCATAGTTCATCAAATCAGTATGAGGCTCAAAGATTGGAGAGTGAGCAATGGATTTCCGATGGCCCGTACGCAAATCATCAGTATGCCGGTGCAAATACACATTGTTATCGAGAATCCTCTGGAGTTGAGCAGTACCATGAAAATCTGTATGCGTACACTTACCCTCATCCATATTACAGACCAGACCTGAGTTGCAATCCCTATGGCGTTGAGTATTGCCATGGTGATTCGCGAACTTGTCCTTACCGGGTTCCATATGCTTATCATTTTGATGGTAACTATCCGGGTTCCTATTTTGTTCAGTTGGGTAATGATTCTGTAGTGTTAGTGACAGCTGCTCCGACTACTCATACATACAGAGATGAATAAACAGTATTGACAAAATTCAGGAAGAATAGAAAGAAGAGAAGATACCTTAATGTCTGCAGTGGTCGTATCGAAAAACACATGAAACATCCTGGAAGTAAACGAAACGCCGGTAAAATGAACCACCTTGGAATCCTCTTCGACGAATACCATCTAAGTTACTTCGGAAAAGTGGGCAAGACATATTTTCACAAACGCATCAACTTGTTTGGAACATCCACTCTCTGCAACGACGTTGAAGTACATGAGGATGAAGAAGAAGCTTCTGTTAACTGTGATGCATGTGCATTGCTGGAAATTGAAGTTAAAGAGGAAGGAAGTTCAGTGGAAGACCAAGTGCTTGATGAAAGTTCTCACACAAATAAAACTCTGGAAATTAGCCCTAATGAGATCACAACGTGCAATGCAAGTCCCGTGATTCCATTTTTCACCAAATACGTTCTTGCCGTTACCATTGAAGACCAAAATGCTTTGAAACTAGAAGATGAAGGTGAGGAAAAGCCATCACCGATAGAAAATGAAGGTGCTGAAGCTTATGAAAACAAGGTATGCATAGTGTTTGATGAATGTCTTCAAAGGGACGAAACTGAACTACAAGCTGAGTTTTGGTCAACAAGAACAAAGAAGAATAGTAATTACTCGGAATCATTGACTTGGTATGAGGTACACAATCTTCTCCGGGCTTGCAACGGAAACTTGGATACCACTACATTGATCGAAAATCTCACTAGATATTCTGCTAATTCAACTCAAATTCCCCTTTCGATGGTTTTGTTTGGCTCTATTTTCTATTATAGGCACGAAGTGTCGTATCATCAATCAATGTTTCTATTCGTATCAGCTACTATTCAGTTTGATAATTGTAGGGACCATTTGATTGTTGAGATGTTGGGACTTCTTAACCACCATAAGTTTGCATGTGTGGTTTTCTTGTTATTCGCTGTTTGGCGTACTGTTAATTGAGGATTTTATCTTGATCTTAATACTGCCTTGATCAGTGTTGTTACAATGCAATTGAAATGGACTGATGTTTGCTTGACTGGTGGTGTTAATCTTTGTGCAATGGCTCTTTCCACATTCGATTCACTGAGATTCTCTACCTTCGTTGTCAATGAGTATGTGGATGGATCAATTTTTGGGGAGCTTCTGAAGATGTTGTTTCCATCTATAGCAGTATTTTCTGTGGTTCAATTCTTCATAAGAAACAATATCTCATCTCGGAGTTCTATTATGGGTGGTACCATGAGAAAGGCCAAACCAATTTTTTTCGAAAATAGTACACTGGTGTTAGTTTTTAGCGAAACTTTTGAAAAGTTGGCCACCTTCATGAGGGAGTTACTTCTCATAAAGGAAGTTCTATGGTCATTAGATATTTCAATTCATGCGAAGGAGTTACTCATTGGAACCATGGAATTCTCTGTTTTCTTGCTTGGCAATGGGATGAGAAGAGCATATTCATTTTATCAACACTTAGGGGTACTTGAGCGTCATGTGCTATTCAGTTCTCTTGGGGATATCCAGGTAATTGAACATAAGAAAGTTTGTTTGATTGCAATGAAGTTATTGAAAATCTTATTATATGTTACAACTGTACATGTCAATGGTGATCCTGCTGAAGAGGGTGCGATTGGAGAAATGCAATCAAGTGCTTCTTGGAGTGTTTACAAGGGGATTTTCTACTCATTCTGTTCATTGCTGGCTTCACTTCTTAACTACCCTGTGAACTCTACTGAAAGTTTGAAGGATCTGGAGTGTGGAATAATATACTCCAGTTTGCACGTCTTTATTAAATATCTTTACTTTTACAGCTTTAAACTGAATGAACCAATTGTCTTTGAACCTGGAGGAGGCATATTATTTGTGGGGTCAATATATAAAGACAATGATGATTTCCTTGAGGTGTTGCTTATTCTAAGTTGCCTTGGTTGTGATACATTTGAAGTGGAGTTCTTGATGAAACATATTGTGTTGTGGCGTTCTTGCATTTGGAACTTAGATGCAAACCTAATAATCCTTAATTCTTTTGTTGGAGTCGGTTGTTCCTATTTGAGAATTTCATTGGAAGATCTTAATAATGGCGATGTTAGGATAGCTGTGGAATTCCTAGCATTTTTATTGAAGAGGTTTGAACTATTTCCAGAATATAAAGGAAGAGAATTTCATACTACAGGAGCTCTTGTCAGCATAGTCATGAATCTGTTACTGGACTACATAGATAAATATGCCTATTATTCAGAGGTGCCTGATCCTGGTAGTTGGGTAATTAGTGATTATGCTAGTTTCTTGGCTCTCCATTCTGATGCATATGTTTTTAGCACAGTTAGTGTAGAGGTGGTGAAAAAAGAGGCTGAGAACTTTGAGTGTCTCCAATATTTTCAAGTGCTCCCTTCAGTTGGAGGAAACAACTTTGCAGTAGGAACTTTGCTAATTTCAGAGATTAGGGGAGAATACCCTGATTGCATGAGCTTCAACAACACTGAGTTGAAGATGGAGGCTGCATATTCAAGAGAGTAAGTAAGAAGTTCCATGATTGAGCAATGGAGCAAGAAGGTCGTGGATGGACATTCCCACAAACCTAATTCATTTACTATTATACAGAGGTCCATTACAATCATATTGGACAAGATAATATTTCTACCACAGTCAAGGAGATCACTTTATTCAAGAGGTGGCACAATTGTAGGATTAGTTTGGAAGTTTACTTCACTACTATTCTGGAGTCAAACTAATGCAGTAGTGCCTGATTTTGTTTTTGGAGGTTATTGGTTCACAATTTGTGGTTCTCTGCAGTTTCAAGAGTTTGGAACATCAATCCAATATGTAAGCTGATGAGGCTGTTCAAGGAATTCCAGATTTATATGAACCTTGAGGACAAGGTTCTTCGAAGGGTGATAAAATGTAACGAAACAGAGAAATGGGCAGTTCTAGATGTTTGCTTAGTGGTATTAATTTTATATTTTGGTCATTAGTTTACTTATTATTAATTGAGTCTTGTACTTATTTTGCTTTTAGTCCCTACAAGTGGCCGTAGGATTAGTTGCCACATGTCTCATCTGGTAGAAGCCTTGGCCTTTTATTTCAGTGTATTTCCCTTTTGGTAACTATGTTGAATGAAAATCAGATTTCTTATCTTTTAATTTCTTTTCTCTTTTTTTGAATTTCTCTTTCAAGTTTTCAATGGCGAATCCACCGTGGGATTCGCTACAGAATTGAGCATGGTTCTAGTGAATTGATGGAAGATGAAAATATAGAAGTATAGAACAATACTTTTTAGGAGGATGATTTGATGGAAACCTTTTCCTCAAGGGTTCAATGGGTTCTAAATTTCCTTGGGTACCATTAGCGGGAGTTTATAAGTTGTATCTTTGAAAGTGAAAGACATCAATCTTGCTTTGTGGAGTCTAAACTTCATGCAGAGGCGGATCCAGGATTTCAAGGTTGCGGGTGTCATACTGCTTTAAATATAAGCGTATTGTTATTTACCCGATCCAAACAGAGTAAATTTTAATAGATCGGTTTTGATCAACTTTAGATTTTAGTTCGAGTTATTCGTCTTTTTCGTTTACATAACAGTTGTTAGTAGTTTCAAAAAAGAGTATTAGACGCTGTTAATTTTCAACTGTACCACCACAAGGCGTGGTGATATGCACAAAGAGGGTTAATATATCTAGTAACACTTCTTAAAGAGCATGGATTGTCCTCAACACTACAACAAATACTAATAACACTTCTCAACATATTGGCTGCCCGAATCCTAATGTGCATTGGTATTCCAACGAACATAGCACAAGTCAGCGACGAAATTCACATTGTGCAGAAGTGCTCTCCCTCGCCATGGTCTTCCCCATCATGAAGTTCTACAATTTCATAGCAAGATTATGGGAGAAACTCTGAATCCTAATTCGCTAGGGAGGAGAAATCTGAAATACTATGGATTTCTTTATCACTTTTTTTTAATCTATCACTCATGCCCTCAAACCATATTCAGTAGGAGAATTGTAGAAACTGAAGCAAACCCACAAATGGCTATCGTCATTTGCATCTGGCATAAGGATTTGGTGAATTTATATCAATTACTCATGCTTTACTACAACAACATACTAGTATAATCCCACATAGTGAGAGTTTGAGGAGAGTTGCGTGAACACAAACCTTACCCTTATCTTGTGGAGATAGAGGGGTTGTTTTAAATTACTCATGCTTTACAACAATAACAAGAACAACAAACCTAGTGTAGTATTCCTGCTTTATTAATTTATTTATTTTATCAAAAGTAAAATATTAAACTTTATTGGTAGCAATCCCATAATATTTATTTTAGTGGTGATCGGCCGAAAAATGATGATTTGGAGAAGGATAAACGGCATACTATATCGAACTCGCGCGCCTTGGGAGAAAAGGCTGATCCTCTACCACTGGCACCTTGCGCCAGCTTTTCATTTGGGTGTAAACATTAATATTTAGTCAATGTCTTCTACATATATACAGCTACATGCATATAAACATAGAGTTTCAACCAAGTCGCCCGGGTGGCGTGGCACCCTCAAGCTTGTACATAGATCCGCCCCTGACTTCATGTGTAAAGGACGTACTTGTAGTGTTAAAGTCTACGTACACACTACCCTCCCCAGACCACACTCATAGGATTACACTGGATTTTTTGTTGTTATTGCAAAGAGTTTTTGTTCCTCAAGGGTTCAATGGGTTCTAAATTTCCCCTGGGTACCATTAGCTGGAGTTTATAAGCTGTATCTTTGAAAGTTAAAGACATGAATCTTGCTTTTGTGGAGTCTAGAATTCATGTGTAAAGGATGTACTTGTAGGGGTAAAGTATACGTACACACTACCCTCCCCATACCACACTCATGGGATTACACTTGGTTTTTTGTTGTTATTGTTGTTGTTGCAAGGAGTTTTTGTTATCATATTGACTTGTCTTTGGCAGCTTGTTATTTTTGTTGGTAATTAATTATCAATTTTATTACCAGAGGGAAATTTACAAGCAAGTACAAAACACAAAAACAGAACCCTACCAGCCAGCGTTGGACATGAAGCCACAACTCTAGGCTACATCTGGATCACCTAGGCTTAGTCAAAGTATTACAGTTAAACACCTACCCTTTTGAACTTCTACTGATACACAACTAAGGATGCCAGTTCAGATAGATATTTTGCTCGCTAGCTTTGGTTTCCCATAACATCTGGAGAAGATATGCTGTATAACTTGCCTAACAACCATCTCACTACTTCGTTTTTTGCCTTGAAACACCATACTATTTCTATCTTGCCACACGGTGTACAAACATCCTGCAATAGTCATTCTGTATATGACAGCTTTGGGACTTTTTCCTTCCATATTGTACTGCTGCCCAATCCATCTCCTCTTGCCATTTCGTTGCTTTTCTGTTGATTCCCTGCCAGTAGAGCAGTTTATCCCATATTCCTGCAGAGATACTACAAATAAAGAACAAGCGGTCCTCATTTTCAGGTTTCCATAGCACACAGAGGACACACCTGGTTGTCAATAACCCTTTGATCAACTTCTCCTTTGTATTCAGTTTCCTATTTGCTGCCAGGTTTAAGACGAACAACCCTTTAGGTTATCCTTGGTTATTATATATCAGTTTTCTCCAAGCCACTTTGGTATAGGAACCCCTCATTTGATGATACATTCTTCTGATTGAGAAAGTTTTCATTTGCTGCATGTCAAGCATAGTTAACCCCAGCATCTTCCACAGCTTTCCTTACTTTAATTATCTTCTTACGCATCCAAGAATACTGGCTAGGATTGATTTCCCAAATGTTTTTGCAGCTTCTTATTATCAAGGATTGTGCTTAAGAAATGCATTTCATCACATCTTAATGTGTCTTGAGAATGGATATAGTGTCTTGTTATCTATATATCTTTACTATGTCCTTTGATTCAGACTGCGTATTTGTTTTTTTATAAAATTACTCTAGCTTCAAGAATTCCAATTCACTTTTATTTTTGTCTTATCAGGGAACGATGCTTTGTTGTTCTTGTGCTATTGTAATCCTAACATGGAACTGAAAGAGACATAGTTTTGTGGTTGTCACAAATATGTTTAGTTTTATCGCCTATGTTGTAGTTTTTCAATTGTACTATCTACAAACAACAGCACTAATATCGCACAATCTTTCTACTTGATAATCTAATTAAAAAATTTCTTTTTTATGTAGTTATTCTTATGCACAGGGAAAAATGGTTAAAGTTATTTAGTAGCTGGTGTGTAGAGAAATTGGATTGAGTTTCTGCGTGGCATATATTCTGTGACTTAAACTTTTATGCTGGATGCGTAGTCCATTGAGTGCATAACGTTGTTCTTGCTATGTGAATGAAAACACATATAAATCACTTTCTGCTCTTTAGAATGGTATTTGATTACTTGAACTCAGATATTAATTTTGAGTTGAGCAGCAAACATTCAATATATATATTGTGAAATGCCGCTGTGGCCAGCTCCGGCATTGTCGAAGCAGGCAACCTATACCTCCATGTATTCACATTCAATTGTTCCAACAACAGCTCCATTTCACCTTCACCGTCTCCATTGCCCTTTCTCACCAGGATCTTTGTGTCTGTGTCCTCACTTGTTCAGCGCGAGCCTTTTCCAAGAAGAATTCTTCCTTCTCTTTTACTACCACATCTACGTTATACCTGTGAGGCATTTTCCGGAGTTTCTTCACGGTGTTTCCTCCCATTACGGGTAGGATTTGTTGTCAGGGGATGATTTAGGCTTGAATATATGGTAGCTTTCGCTACCTTGTATATGTGTACAAGAATTTAATTCAGAACTCAATTATTAGCATTTGAGGTTGTTGTCCTAGAATCTAGAACTAGAACCCATAAGTTCAAATTCTAGATCCACCTTTGATTTGTTATTCTGAATTACATGACGAAAAATTCGTATCAGTTCCTTCACGAAGGGCAATGTTTCGTTTCAGGGATATAGCTACTCATAATACAAATAGTTTGCTTATAAAATCAATTTCAATGCCTAAAAGTGTTTTTCAATTATCGACTACTTTTGGGAGTTTACAAGCTGTATCTTTGAAAGTGAGACATGAAATAGAATTTGTGTGTAAAGGATGTACTCGAAGGAGATTTTGTTATAGTGCATTATGTTTTGCAGCTTGTTATATTAAAGGAATCTTTGCAATAACTTTTTCAAACCAAAGAATGGTAATGGTAATATTGTTTTGCATGTTTGCTACTCAATCTAAAAGTAAATATCTGAATCCAAGTAATCAAAAACCATTCTGAAGAGCAGAACGTAGTATATTTGCTGCTGAACAATGAACGTACTATATTTGGATTCAGGTATTACCGTTACTTGGTTTGTAAAATAAAATTACCATTACTTGGATTCAAACCAATAGAAGTTTATTTTTTTCAATTTTAGATTTTACCAGTTTTTCCATTTTGTGGTTTTCTATCGGCTTTTTTCCTATCAACCATTTAAATCGATATAACAATTTAAAGGAAACATGTTCTAGCTGAGCCCTTGCTTGAACACTAATAAAATGGAGCAACTCTTTTTGGCCCTGCTAGCAGATTAAATATGCACTTTGTTGGGACGATTTTTGGGGTCTTCTTTAACAAGATCCTACCCTGATATGAAGTATTGACTCTTGTTTACATCTCTAACTCGACTTACTCAACAAACGATACCATTCATCTTTAGACACTTCTATCCAGTTACCTCAACTAAAAAGGTCAAAGCATGATAAATCTCTTCAAAGCTTAGAGGATGCTTGGGTAAGCTCATACGTTGGTCAAATCAGCTTACAAATACTTTTTCGCCAAAATACGCTAATAGTCATAAGTTTATCACCCTCAATGTAAGGCATTTTTAGTTCGACCAAGCCATTTACTATCCTTCCTAGTTCCTTCATACTGCGACAAGAAAGGCTAACAACATAATCTGGCAACCAAATTCTAGAACACTGCCAATAATTTCAGATTCACCTATCTCAATAAATGACCAAATGATAACTCAAGCTACTCAAAATATTTAACCAACAAGAGTGAAAATTTCAGGTTCAAGCTTATGCACGTCTCCTCAGGAAACACTAAAGTGGACAACACAACCAACACCACCCAGTTTCTAGGAGATAGGATATGACTCTTGGTGAGAAAATAAATGCTGCCTAGTTGATACTCTTAGGATCACATAAGACTCTACGTTGCAAGAACTCAATTTTGTAAAAAACGTGACCGACTGCAACCATGGGATAAACTTCCATGCTCTTTTCTCTCTAAAGCTAGTTAATAGTATTAAACTCAGAAATGACACAATTGTGATGACCACAAAAATAGATCTCTATAAATATAAGTAGGATATACGATGAAATAGTATGTATATAACATATAGAAATTAAATTACAGCAAGAAGCTCAGCTATGACCACAAAACCAAGTGTGCATAAATACAAGTAGGAAATATTTAGTACTAACAAATGCCAAACATCCCAGGGTCCTTTCTAGCATCTTACATCATTTATAGCGCTGAATCAATTATCTGAAATTCCTTTGTGCCTCCCTTTCTAGCGCCGCCAAGGTCACTTGAAGACGCCTATTCCTGGAACTAGAGACAAAATATCAAAGTGAATAAAAGTGCCAATACAAGTAGCATACATAGTAAAATAGTAACTAAAACAAGACAAAGTCACAGCACCATTATCAAATCCAAAGTGAACTTTATATGTTGCTGGTAAACCAGCTAAAGAGCTACTCGTTCCCCAGCACAAATTATGTTCATTTAGTAAGAACTAGAACTAGAAAGTTTCTTCAAGTGATTGATCGAGACATGGATTAAAATATTTGTTTCATCGCTGATAACAAATCTTATGACATTAGTGAACAACTTTAATATTCAGAACTGTGGTATGAATGGCTGGAGAGACGCAAAAAATTTCATCAACAAGCACCTCCTTGGATTTTGCCAGCAACTTCTGGCAGTTGGGAAGGGTGAAGGTAATATCTTCAGGAAGTGGGAAGATTTGGCCAGCAAGATCCAGCGATGTGTCGAGAAAGGCAAAGCCCCTCACCCTCAACTTTCTTATCCCTGTTATGACTAATGAGGACGGACAGAATGAAACCAGAGCAAATCACCGGTCGAAAGGTAAAAGGATCAAATTCTCTTACATCCTTCTCAAGATAACAAAGAGTTCTAGGGTAGGTATTTGATTAGTGGCTCAACGACAAATTCTATGGAACCCCGACCAATCGAAACAATGAAATCAATGAACTGAAGATCCTCTTTGAGTTCCTCTCACACGAAGAGCAACAAATTAAACCGTGGCCCTAGAAGCAATTATGGAAGTCGATAGCACCTTACAAAGTAGCATCCTTTGCTTGGATTGCAGCCAAGAAGGTGTGCTTGAACCATAATTTCTGGAAATCACTCGAAAACTCTCAACCACCTTTTCATTCAATGCCCTTTCATAGCTCAACTGTGGCAGCTTTTCTTAAATTTAATGCCAGGGACAACCCATGGTCCTTTGAGAAACTGGTACAGACTTCGACCGGACAATAAAGGAAAGCCTCTTGTTGGAACACTACCCCGCTCAGCATTTGGAGGACAGTATGGAAAGAAAGATATGTATGGTTTTTGATGGCATATTCAACTCCATGAATAAACGAGTATAACTATGTTATGGTTTATTTTTTATGCAAATGGAAATTGTAAACTAACAACAATCTAATTCAGATTTCAATAAGTCCCATCAAGTTTAAAGAGGGCCATACTTCTATTTTCCTTTCATGAACAGCAAAATTTCAGCATTCACTAGGTGCTAATTACTGAATAATACAGAAAATACGCGTGAAAACAATAATTTGATTAAAAAAATAATAAAATTAAAAGAAAAAAAATAGAAAATGAAAACGAAAGGGATAAAAGGATCCCGTCAGTACTCGCCTCCCTTTTCTTTCTTCTCTTCATGGATAAATCCTCCCCCTTTATCCCTCATCAGTGCACCTTTTTCTTATCCAGTTCTTCTTATTCTTTTTCGAATCTTATTTACATTGTGGTATTGCTGATTTCACGACGATACATTGTAGCCCAGCGAGTAAAGCCACCGTAATAATCAAACTTCTCTACCGGGATGTTTTCAGACGAATTTTAGTTGTTTTTCGATCAAAAGACAAACTAAAAAAAGCATTATCTCTTTCACCACTAAATTCATCTCCTCCTCCATTGCTATATCACCCACCCTTTTAATGAAGAACTTTTCAGAACATTTGCTCTTTATTGTGTCTATGGATATTAGAACCTTTGGAAACTTTCAAATTATTCTTATGTGATTTGGGTTCTTGAGATTTGATTGAAGAATGGATTATTGAGATTATGGAGCTTATTGAGAAACAGGGGCCGCCTACTATTTTGAATTTGGGGTTGTTCGGAACCTTTTTCGACAGTAGCTTCTTTTACTGATTTGGGGAGAGGGTGTTTCAGTGTGAAATAAAAGTAAAAATTAAAATAAAATTTGATGAATAAATTTTAAAAGTGGGACCCATAAATAACACATTTCGTAATCTAGCAAATGACGTGTTGTACATGTCATTGCAATTGATATACACGTTCTGTTGGATATGTTTATTAATACTCGTTCCGTTAAGTTTAAAGTGTTCAGATGAAAAAAATGTAAGTTTGTATACCGGATTTGTAAATGAGTGCAAGTTTAAGTGATAAACGGGCCAATTTTGACTTTTTTTAAAATACTTATTCCAACCCAAAAGTAGACAAAAAGGTACACTCACTCTTTCGGAATAGACTAAAAAATAAAATTTGCGTTCTTTCTTCTTCGGTCAAAGCAAACATAAGTCAATATGAAACTAAAAACTACTCGCACCATAACCAAAATTCTGAACTCCGCAAAAGCAAAATTCTTATACCTCACTTTGAAAGATACAACTTCTAAACTCCTACCAATGATACCCAAAGAAAAATTAAAAATCACTGACACCTTAAACAAAAAATCTTCCTCCTAAAATATGTCGTTTTAAAATTTTCATTTTCCATCAGTTCACTAGAAATTAACATGCTCAATTCATGTGGTTTCATTTCTGCAAGGGACATAAAGTCTTAGGTAGGGGTTCCCCTGTACTTGTTATTTTATTATGGAAGGCCTTGGTAGAATGTAAATATATATTGCTAAGCAACAAAGTTGGACGAGAGTTAATTTCTATGAAGTTGGATAATTTTTTTATTTTTTATTTTTTTTTATAGCTAATTCTCAAGGGCAAAATTAACTATCTCTAAGATTTATTATGCAGATTACACTCCTCCTTGGTGATGCTAAGGAAAAGTAGTATCATTCGAGTTGATTTATGGTCTTCGATCCGAAAAAAGGTGAAATCCGTAAATGAGGTGGAATATGTTAAAGAGATCATGAACTGCAGCTTTGAAAGATTACAATCAATCGCCATATTAGCGAATGCAGCTAATCATAAAGCTTATAAGATATGGAATAGAGTCGTGAAAAATATGAGAAATGTTGTAAATGAAAGGGAACATATTTATCACTAGGTGGTAGGCTTATATTCTTTAATGGTGCGACGGATGCACTTAAAGTGGAGAATATAATTGATAAGCTAAGTATAAATTATCTATATAACGATCCGACCGGTCGTTTTGAGTATTACAATCCCATCTCCTCATGTACTGATCAAGTTATGTTTTTCAGTTGTTCTACGATTTACCAGGTTAATTGGTTCGGGTCCGTTCAAGTTTGGAATGATTTGAAACACTTATTTCGAAGGTTTAAAACTTAAGTTGAAAAGGTGTTGTGGTGCCGAGGTAGATTAATTAGCGGCTCGGACTTTTTGGGTTGAACAATGCACCGATGTGTAAAGAAAAAATTTTGTCGGAAAAGAGTCATTTCTGCGGCCCACTATGTGATCGCAGAATCACTATGCGGACCGCATAATGGCCGCAGAAGTGAATCAGGAGTGGGACAAGTGTGGAGGAAACTTTGCGACGCATTATGCGGCCGCAGATCAGTTATGCGGTGCATTGTGCGACCGCAGAATAGGTATGCGGACCGCATAACGACCGCATACTGAGGCAGCCTTGCCCAGTTTCGGAGGCCACATTTCGCGACCATTTCGCGAGCCGCAGAAGCGTTATGCGGTCGCATATGCGACCGCAGAGTGTGTTTCGGGGCATAATTTTTTTGGTTTTATAAATCCGATTTCATTCTTATACAACACTATTAGGGGTCATTTTGAAGGGTTTTATCTGATATTTTAGAGAGAAGTGAGAGCATTTTAGAGAGATAAAGTGAATACTTAGTCATTTATTCATCAATTCTTGCTCAAGGTTTGAAGATTTCACAAGGATCTTGCTAGGGCTTCAAAGAGGTAAGAATTTCTTTCCCCAATTCTTCAATTTCGGGTTTGGAGTAAAAGATGGGTGATTAAGAGTATGATTTTTGGGTGTAATAGTATTATTTATACATGCTAATAAGGTTTATGGAAAGATTGTTGAGTTCAAATGGGTAAAGATTGGGTTGAAAATGGAAGAAATCTTCAAAGACTTTAACTTAAGATTTGAGGGTCGAGTTGATGTCGGAATTTGGTGAAATTTATATGGTTGGACTCGTGGTTGGATGTGCGTTCATATTTTATAACTTTTGTCAGGTTCCGAGAGGTGGGCCCCACAGGTAATTTTTGAGTTAATTTCAAATTTTTATTGGAAAACTAGTATTTCCTTATGGAATTAATTACAATAATTGGTATTGACTGAATCAAATTAATTGTGGCTAGATACGAGGCTTTTGGAGACCAATTCTCGTGGCAAGGGCATAGCGAAATAAAGAATTACACGGTTTGAGGTAAGTAACGGTTTTAAATCTGGTCCTGACGGTATGAAACACCAGATTATTGTATTATGTGAGTATTTTGGAGGTGACGCACATGCTAGGTGACAGGCGTGTGGGCGTGCACCGTGGGAATTGGAACTTGGTCCATTCTGTGAAACCGGAAAGTTGAATAAGCTTGTTGTTAGCTATGTACCCTTTCTGTGCTATAGAAATTTGACAGTGAATCATGCTAAGGCTATGTGTTGGTGCTGTAAAGACTCCAGTGGTCGTAATACTTGTTGAACCTTCCTGCTTATTGTTACTTATACTCAGTCGTAGTATTACTTGCATATTATACCCCAGTCTCTGTTATTCCCTGCTGATACATTATATTATTCTGTTTTACGCTGATTTTCTTTTTTTATTGAGGGTCGTGAGACTAAAGAGGTTGTTGACTGAGTGAGGCCGAGGGCCTTTTTGTGAGGTATTTATACCATAGCACGTGAGTTATCTGTGCGGATCTTGATATGATACTATAGCACGTGAGTTGTCCGTGCAGATCCACATATTAATACTATAGCACGTGAGTTGTCTGTGCGGATTATGGCGCTTGGACTGTAGGAGCCCCTCCGGAGTCTGTACACCCCCAGTGAGCGTAGGTACCTATTGAGCGTGAGTATTAAGGGCTGAGAGCCGAGTGATTGAGTTGTTGTGATGAGTTGAGTGGCTGTTGCTCTAAGAGGCTATACTTGCTTTTCATTTGTTGTTGCACTTAGTTGCTATCTGTCATTGTTGTGAAATTTTTGAAAGATTTTATATCCGGATTTCCTGAACTTGAACTGTATAAAAATGATTTGACTTAAACTGCCCGATTTGAAAGCATGTCTATTCTTTGCTTGAATTACTGAAAATGAACTATAACTGCGTAGCGCGCCACTATCTTCAGTTCCTTATTTATTATTATTATTTGATGAGTTGGTTATACTCATACTACACCCTGCACTTCGTGTGCATATCCAGTTGTTCCCGGGCATAGCGAGTGTTGATTCTTTCGCACAGTTGATTTTTCAGAGATTCAGAGGTAGCTGCCGTGTTTCGCAGACCTTGCCTCTCCTTCCCTATCTCCTTGTTTACTGTAATTGGTCTCAAACTATTATAGATCGTATTGTCCAAACTTGTATTCATATTAGATGCTCATGTACTCAGTGACATTGGGTTTTGGGAGTATTTATATTTGTACTTGTGAGATTACTTCCGCTGAATTTAATCATTATATTTTTAAATTTAAAAGATATGTAGTTTATTGAGATTGTCGGCTTGCCTAGTATTGAGATTGTCGCCATCGCGACGGGTTAAGTTTTTGGTCGTGACAGTCTATGGCAAAGAAACTAAGAAAAGAAAACTTGCAATCTAATGTTGGATTTTTTAAAGAGATTAAGCAACAAGAAAATATTTAAAAAATGGTTAAAATTGTCTCTCATAATTTTATTAAGCATAGAAAGCTTTAAATAGCCAATTGAAAAATAGAATATCTGTAGAAAATCTGCAAAATAAAATTCGAATGCCTAAAATATCTCAATTAAATTTATCTAACTAAATATAAAATTTAAATAAAGGCTCTTCCTATAACTAAGTTGTTTATGCTTCTAGTAATAAGCAGTAAATTCATATGATAATGAAAGTTATCAGATTTGGTTAGTGAAGATTAAATTTTGTTTTAAAACTTATGATTTATGGAATTTTATAATGGAAGAGATATCATTACAACCATTCCCTTCAAATTTTATCATTACCCAAACTAAAATTCATTTGGAAGAACCTTAAGAAAAGACAAAGTTGGTGATATTGCTTTTATGCTCTAATATCACTATTGAGTTTTTTATTATCATGATGAACCAACATTGCCTAATAGGAGATATAGTATAGTTAATTGGTAATATTTTCACTTTCATAGTAGGATATTTCAAATAATTTAGCATTATCAGACTTCAAAAAGAATGATATTCAGAATCATAGACAAATATTTTGACAAAAAAACTTACTGCTTTAATAGATTTATAATGAATAATGTTTTTTGCATTTATAATGATATTCTTGTGCATGTGATTATTCACTGTTAGCACAGTACTGGTAAGGTGTGGGCCCTTTACCAATTATTTGGGCTAAGCTTATGGAAATGTAGGTCAATTGTTTATTTACTATACTTTACGTAATTTAGGAATTATTATTTATTTAGAATAATAGCATCCAGTTAAGCCTCTCAATTGGGCTGGGTTGGCTCATGTCCGGACCGCCACGGCTCTTATAGCCTATTTGGCCATCCATTGATTCATAGTTATTCAAGATACTACTATTGATGTATTAAGGACAGTTTTCTCCTACTTAAGGATCTTTATCCCCCCCCTTTCTTCTTTCACCTGAGATTTAACTATTTCACTAAGTTTTGACCATGTTATCTTCAATGAACATTTTGATTCTCTATCAAAGAAAAAGATAGTGGAACATTCAAGAGCGGCCCAACAAAACTAGTGGCCTAAAGCCAAATTTAATAAGAGGCCTTAAATGTTTTAACTGAATACAAATATACAAAAAATTAATATTATTTTATTTTTTGTTTATAGGATAGTATTCTTAAAGATATTAAGCCTTTAACTTCACATATTATTATTATTATTATTATTATTATTATTATTATTATTATTATTATTATTATTATTATAGTAAAGGTAAAATCATGTTAATAAGATATTAGCCATATATTTACAATATATTACGTTGGATATTGTTGCAAAAAATCTTATTTACTAATATGAAGTTTGAGTAATTTAATTTAAAATTCTAAAATATTTGTACTGTGATAAAGAAGACAATCTTTCCTTTTTAATAAAGATTTCATATTTATTTGGTTAGTGAAGATTAAATCTTGTTTTGAAACCTATGATTTATGAAATTTTGTAATGGAAGTAAGATCGTTACAACCATGCCTTTCAAATCTTATCATTACCCAAATTAAAACTAATTTGGAAGAATCTCAAGAAAAGATAAAGATGATGATATTGCTTTTTATGCTCTGATATAACTATTGGATTTTTTGAAAAACATAAGCAGCAAAAGAATGATTGAAATTATCTCTCATAATTTTATTAAGCATAGAAGACTTTATAATAGCTAGTGGGAAGATACCGAAAAAAGTATCGGTATAACCGGTCCAGTTGGTACCTTTAAGATACCGAACTGATTCCCTTAAGATTTTTATTTTTATTTCAATGTAGTCATATTTTAACCGTTAGCCAACTGTCGGCAACAACCAAAAATGACTATTTTTGCCTTCCTAGCCCCCTAGCACCACCCTACCCCTTAATTTATTGTCACGACTCAAAATTCTACCACAGGCGTCGTGATAGCACTTAGTCTCTTAGACTAGGTAAGACAATTACAATTACAATTCACACCATTTTTTTAAAACATATATAATTTAGTAGAAATATCGAAACTAACAACGGAAATAATTCTAACAACCTCCCAAGACTGGTAATACCGAGTCACGAACTCTAACTGAATACATGCAATGATCTCAAGGATCGAATATACAATACTGTTCGAACAAGAGTTGTGTCACGATCCAAAATCTCACCCGTCGTGATGGCGCCTATCTCGATACTAGGCAAGCCAAAAATCTCAATAAACCAAAACCTCGCTTTAAGGTTAAAAATATAATATTTAAATACAATACAAATACTCCCCAAAATCTGGTGTCACTGAGTACTCGCATGAGCATCTAATATGAATACAAGTCTAGAAAATATAGTCTAATATAGTCTGAGACGAAATACAGTAAACAAAGAGATAGAGAAGGAGAGACAAGGTCTGCGGAACACGACAGCTACCTCAAAATCTCTTGAAAATGCGAAAGGATCAACACTCGCTATGTCCGGGAACACCTGGATCTGCACACGAAGTGCAGGGTGTAGTAACAACTCAGCAAGTAACAATAATAAATAAGGAACTGAAGATAGTAACGAACTACACAGTTATGGTCATTTCTAGTAATTCCAGCAAAGGATAGATATGCTATCAAATCTGGCAGTTTAATGTCAAATCAATTTTTATACAGTTCCTGTTCATGAAATCCGTATGTCAACAATCTTTTGGAGATTTCACAACAATGACAGATATCAACTAAGTGCAACAATAAATGGAAATCAAGTACAACCTCTTAGGACAATAATCACTCACTGGGCTCCCAACCCTCATCACTCACTCACAATGGGTACCCGTGCTCACTAGGGGTTTACAGACTCCGGAGGGGCTCCTACAACCCAAGTGCTATAATCTGCACGGACAACTCACGTGCTGCACGGACAACTCACGTGCTGCACGGACAACTCACATGCCATAATATAAATATCTGGATCCGCACGGCCAACTCACGTGTTGTACGGCCAACTCACGTGCTGCACGGACAACTCACGTGCTATAGTATAATTATTTCATAATCAGGCCCTCGGCCTCACTCAGTCATAAAGCTCTCTAGTCTCTTGGGCTTTTGATAATAATGAAATCAGCCCAAACAACAATGATATGATGTATCAATAATAATAACAGAGACTGAGATAAAATGTGCAAGTAATAACTTAGACTAGGTACATATAACATTTAGTAGATAATTCAACAAGTACGTGACCTCTGTTGGTCTCAATAGTACTATCACATAGCCTAAGCATGACTTCTAACATGATTTACAGTCAAGTTTTATCAACACATAAAGAGCATATAGCTAACAACAAATTATTCAACTTTACAGTTTCCCGGGACGGACCAAGTCACAATCCCTTCGGTGCACGCCCACACGCCTGTCACCTAGCATGTGTGTCACCTCCAAAATAATCACATGATACCAAAATCCGGGGTTTCATACCCTCATGACCAGATTTAAAACTGTTACTTACCTCAAAGCGTGAAATTCTTTACTCTGCTATGCCTTTGCCTTGCCAATCGGCCTCCGAATGCCTCGAATTTAGTCACAAGTTATTCGTTTCAGTCAATAAAATTCATTGGAATTAATTCCATAAGAAAATAATAATTTTTCATAAAAATCTAAAAATTAGCTCAAAAATTGCCCGTGGGGCCCACGTCTCGGAACTCGACAAAAGTTATAAAATCTGGAAGCCCATTCAACCATGAGTCTAACCATACCAATTTTATCAAAATTCAACCCCAACTCGACCCTCAAATCATCAATTTAAACCAAGAGGGTTTTCAAACTTTCCCAACTCAATTCACCAATTAAATGATAAAAACAACCATGGATTCGGGTAATTTAACCAATATTGAGTTAAGAACACTTACCCCGTTGTTTTCTCTGAAAATCACCCAAAAATCGCCTCAATCTGAGCTCCAAATCGTCAAAAACTTACCATTTTCAGAACTTAAATTCACTGCCCAGGCTTTTCTTCTTTGCAAACGCGGTCAGTGCCTCGCGTTCGCGAAGCACAAAATAGTTCCTGTCCAAATTCCTCCTTCGCGAATGCGACATCACCTTTACGTTCGCGAAGAACAAAATGCCTCTCCCTCAATGCCTTTTACGCGAACGTGACACCCTCTACGCGAACGCGTAGACCAATTGCCTGGGGTCCTCAGCCGCTTCCTCTTTTCTTCGCAAACGCGTAACACCTCTCACGTTCGCGTTGCACACCCAGTCCACCCTTCACGAATGCGTTCTTCTCTTCGCGAACGTGAAGAGAAAATATTTCCAGCCTCTCAATTCCTCTTCGCGAACGCGAGGCTCCACTCGCGAACGCAATGAAGGAAACCAGATGGTGCATCAGAAAAATTCCAGCAGAGTTCCAAGTCCAAAATCCAACCCGTTAACCATCCGAAAGTCACCCGAGCCCCTCGGGACCTCAACCAAATATACCAACAAGTCCTAAAATATCATACGAACTTAGTCGAACCCTCAAATCACCTAAAACAACGCTAAAACCATGAATTACACCCCAACTCAAGCCTAATGAACTTTGAAATTTCTAATTTCTACAAACGACTCCGGAACCTATCAAATCACGTCCGATTGACCTCAAATTTTGCACACAAATCATAAATGACATAACAGAGGTATTCCAATTTTCAAAATCGGATTCTGACCTCGATATCAAAAAGTCAACCCCCGGTCAAACTTTTCAAAATTTAACTTTCGGTATTTCAAGCCTAATTCCACTACAGACCTCCAAAATATTTTCCGGACACGCTCCTAAGTCCAAAATCACCATATGGAGCTATTGGAATCATTAGAATTAAATTCCGAGGTCGTTTACACATAAGTCAATATCCGGTCAACTATTTCAACTTAAGCTTCCAACATGAAAATTCATTCTTCCAAGCTAACTCCGAACTACCTTAAAATCAAAACCGACAATTCACACAAGTCATAACACCTCGTAGGAAGTTATTCAAGACTTTAAATAGTTTAAAGAAACGTAAATGCTCAAAACGACCGGTCGGGTCGTTACAATCTCCCCTACTTAAACATACGTTCGTCCTCGAATGTGCCAAGAGTTGTTCTTAACCTTCAAATCTCTATTCCACCTTACCACGCACATACCCCGGGGTGATCTCACATC
This sequence comes from Nicotiana tomentosiformis, assembly GCF_000390325.3. Taxonomy (NCBI): domain Eukaryota; kingdom Viridiplantae; phylum Streptophyta; class Magnoliopsida; order Solanales; family Solanaceae; genus Nicotiana; species Nicotiana tomentosiformis. Next base: position 133,748,702 of record NC_090815.1, on the reverse strand, counting down.
ACCCTATTCTATATAATCCTGACCACACAACATAACTGAAAATCATTAATTTAACATTAGCCCAAAAATCCTTGGAGCCAAATTTCTAACATCCAGAATTCTTTTCAAGACCCGAATCTCACATCTACACACCGTAGCCTAAACAAGCTGCATCAAGCCATAGCTATAAACCCAGATATAATCACATTGCATACTACACAACTCACATGCTCGCAGCACCATTCCCGATCATGGTAATTACTCCAAACCAACCAAGTGCAAGTATTAAACCTCATATCAAGCCAAACCTCATTCCAAAACCTTCGTACACTGTTGATAATAAAACAAACATGCAAAAATCTCATGACCCCTTATCAGTGCAACAAGTCATGAAGCTCTCTCGCCCCAATCAGAACCATAATCACCTTCTAAGCCGACTTTCAATATTATCCTCCCGAATATACCGTAATCAAACCTGATAGTACCCATTCTAGGTCCAATGCCCTTATATAATTAAACACAACTATCCCACAGACACGTCACATCAATATAACTCAAGCCACAACTGCGCAATCCGTGTACCCAAATATGGGAGATGTCTCATGGAAGGGAACCATATTGCAAGTTCAACAAGCACCATCACAATCACAATGTTACAACCAACTCCTCAAATTTCGTGAAGAGGATAACCGTAGGCGCATGTGCACAATTGTAGAGGAAGGAAATTAATGAATCAGATAAATTATAATAGAAATAAAATTCCCACACACGACACGGACAACTTACGTGCCAATAATATGAATCGCCTGGCATGGTCACAAGCCTCCAGTCCCAGCATATTATATAGGAGCAATTAAACAAGTACACTTGTATATGATAATGAAATAATATTCTCATGCTCCTGGACTAGTATAAATAGCACGCCATAGTGCAAGCATCTGCAAAGTCTGCTATCACACTTCAAATCGGCAATTTTACGCAAAATTAGTAACTACCCCGTTTATTAAGGGAATCATCTTCTTTGTAACCTTAAGTATAGCCAGATATTTCTCAACAAAGGTACGAATACGGGAAACGTTATAACTTTACACTTAATAGTCAACTCTAGGCATATAATAGCCTAAGCATTCTTCCGAATATGAATACTTGCTCTAATGCTCGCACATGGGCTCCAACCTCACATATATGCACACTTATAGCACGTAGCTATCACAAATAATTAATGCAACTAGTGCCTCCACTAAGTTAAAATAAAATACTCACCTCAAACAGGCCATAACCCGAAATAATATACTTCTGAGAACTCTCAGTCTCCAAATTCATCAAACACATGAATCACCGTAACTGATCCTAACTCCAGCACTAGAATGACTAACACATCTTCCATTCATGATCTTCATATAAGGAATACTTTCATAATTCTTCCGTGCCACATAGCAATAATTTTAATATCAGCAGTCTATCAACCAGGTGAGTATTGCAATACCAATGAACATCCATAAGTTAAAACACAATGCGCTTTTTGAAATGTGCACCCTTCTCAGGAATTACTGAGCAGTTATAACATTCATCGAAATATCTGAAACTGACCATGTTATCCAACATTCGCTACCTTCTCTTCAAGACTGAATTGTCACCTTGTACATGTAAATCCTAATCCCGTACAACACACCACATCTATTATGCCATCATGTGTCAAGCACGAGAATCTCATTATCTGGGTAACCAGCAAATTACATACCCGATCATTCAGTAACCTTCATCTTGCTTTCTTCCAGGAGGAATTCATAATACACAACACATTCCCTACGCCGGTAGAATATATCTGGTTCAATCCATGGTAGAAACCATTAAGAACACTTTGAAATCCATTTGCACATAACCAAGCTATCAGAACTAAATTCCTCTAACTCCACCAAGCCACACAAGTTGCCTAATCCAAGAGTATTGCCACCAAACACCCGTAAAGCTCCACATCATCATATGAACCAAAAGAACCGAGCATACCATTACCATACTGATCCATCATGTTACCCATTTGTTCTATTTTCTCTGAGTTTCTTCTTAATCACCCTCAGGTTGACATTTCTCCTTGTCAAAACACTACTATCCTTACCCAAGCTCACTACAAGACATCCTAACATAAAACCACATCGCCCTAAGGCCCATAAGCTATTGTATTCTTCTTAAGCACTTTCATAAATACCCCAACCGTAACACTCACTCTGAAAATACCTTATGCGAATTTAAAATTATTCCTCTTTCCTTTCTTATACTGAAATGTAGAATCCATAGTCAAACAGAATTACCGTACATTCCGATACACAAATCCATAGTCAAACGCATAGACCAATTGCATGGGGTCCTCAACTGCTTCCTCTCTTCTTCGCGAACGCGTAACACCTTTTGCGTTCGCATTGCACATCCAGTCCACCCTTCACGAATGCATTCTTCTCTTTGCAAACGCGAAAAGCAAATATTGCCAGCCTCTCAATTCCTCTTCGCGAACGCGAGGCTCCACTCGCGAACGCGATGAAGGAAACCAGATGGTGCATCAGAAAAATTCCAGCAGAGTTCCAAGTCCTAAATCCAACCCGTTAACCATCCGAAACTCACCCGAGCCCCTCGGGACCTCAACCAAATATAACAACAAGTCCTAAAACATCATACGAACTTAGTCGAACCCTCACATCACCTAAAACAACGCTAAAATCATGAATTACACCCCAACTCAAGCCTAGTGAAAACCTATCAAATCACGTCTGATTGACCTCAATTTTTGCACGCAAGTCATAAATGACATAACAGAGGTATTACAATTTTCAAAATCGGATTACAACCTCGATATCAAAAAGTCAACCCCCCGGTCAAACTTCTCAAAATTTCGGCATTTCAAGCCTAATTCCACTACGGACTTCCAAAAAGTTTTCCGGACACGCTCCTAAGTCCAAAATCACCATACGGAGCTATTGGAATCATCAGAATTAAATTTCGAGGTCATTTTCACATAAGTCAATATCCGGTCAACTATTTCAACTTAAAGCTTCCAACATGAAAATTCATTCTTCCAAGCTAACTCCGAAATACCTTAAAATCAAAACCGACAATTCACACAAGTCATAACACCTCGTAGGAAGTTATTCAAGACTTGAAATAGTTGAAAGAAACGTAAATGCTCAAAACGACCGGTCGGGTCATTACAAGTTGACAGTACAATAAAATGAAAAGACTTCTAGGGACTGCGATGACCAAACAGCTCTACCTTAAATCTTTGCGATCACACTCTAACCTCTGTCCGAATTAGATATCTCCAATACCTGTCTCTGCACAAAAATGTGCAGAAGTGTAGTATGAGTACACCACAGTCGGTACCCAGTAAGTATCAAGACTAACCTCAGTGGAGTAGTGACGAGGTACAGTCAAGACACTCACTAGTCAAATAACCTGTGCAATATAGTAGTATACAATAGTACTGAAAAACAACTAGCAGTGATAGCAACAAAAATCAACCAGTGATATAAAGATCAAGGAAACAAGAACACCATAATTATTGCTCAAACGTATAAAGAACACAAGTACAACCAATTAATCAAGTCCTTCAAATATATATCTTTCACATATAATTCTTTAGAATAAATACCTTCCGAATATACTTCTTTCAAATAAATATCTTTCGAATATAAAATTCTTTCAAATAAATATCTTTCGAATATACTTCTTCCAAATAAATAGCTTTCGAATATAAATTCTTTCAAATAAAAGTCACTCTGTGACACCTCATTTCATAATCATAAAATACGGGTCTCAGTCCACTCTCATATTTTCATAACACGGGTCTCAGCCCACTTTCATGTTTTCGTAACACGGGTCTCAGCCCACTTTCATATTTTCACGGCACCTCGTGCCCATATTTCTATCAAAACCACACGGACAACTCACGTGCCAATAATACAAATCATCATAGTTTCCCCGGCACCTGGTGCCCACATTTTATATTTGTTGCAGCGTGCAACCCGATCCCATATAATATTAATCATACCTGTTACGGCATACAACCTGATCCCATATAACATAATCCATTCGGCACTAGCCACAAGCTCACAATTTCAACATAGAACAGACTATTATCAAGTATTCAAGTTTACCGAAACAACAAGATAACTTGCACAAGATATAAAAATAAACACAAGAAAAATCACAACATCACATGAAAATTACCAACACAATAACTCCACATCATCACATAAATATAACCAACACAATAACCCCACATCATCACATATCATCCCTGACAATAGTCACCTTATCTCTCCTATAGCCACCCTTATCACTCCTATAATAGCCTCCATTATTCCTCCGCCCTGACAATATCAATAGCCACCCTTATCGTTCATATAGCCACCCTTATCGCTCCTATAGCCACCCTTATCGCTCCATTTAATAGCCTCCCTTATCACTCAGCCCATACAATATCTCAACACACATAATAACAGTGGAATGCTACCCTTATGCACGCATAATGTAAACAATGGAATGCCACCCTTATACACCGCATAACAGTAACCCAAATCACACAACAATTCATACAGAATATTATCACAACATCATCAACTCGTATTTACAAATTGCCCGTAGGCCACAACCATTCCAAAGGTAAAACAAAGTTAATTAATTTCACAACATATAATCCACGGCTCAACACAATGTATAAAATCTCAAAAACAACCATAAGGATGGGAAAATAACTCATCATAGGAAAACGCCTTCTTTAATCCAAATTTTAGATAAATATATAAACGCCTCAATTTAAATTTATTTAATTAATTATTTGCAGATAAAAAAATAATAATAATGTGATTATTTCCAAGAAATATCAAATCAACAAACACACGGAATTCACATAAAAAATCTAAGTGGAAATCACACCAAATTATCATATAAAATACAACCTCAACAAACAAGGAATGAGGCATGACAAATCAAGGATTTACTAAATTCCAACAATTTTCCAATTTAGTACATAAGGGCGTCTACGAATTTCAATCAATATAATTTGCACATATAAACCAAGTACGTACTCGTCACCTCACGTAAATGGTTTTCAATTACACAATTTCCATATATGACTCAATGCCTATGAGGTAATTCCCCCACTCAAGGTCAGGCAAGATACTTACCTCGGCGAAACTAAGTCAATGCGTTTAATGATCTTCGCGAGTGAAGCCACCTCCGGACGGCTCAAATCTGAAATTCACCCCTTAATAATACTACGATGGTCCACCACACTAAACAAATTTTAATCTACAACAATGAAACACAATTGCACCAATATTAGTAATAAATTTCCTGATTTTTGGTCATTTAAGTATTTTGTCAAACACCTAGAGTGCATAAATCTCTACATCTCTTAACCATTTAATTAGTTCATCCAACTACCACCATGTACCAAGAATTTATCCCACCATCATTCTTAAACAAATTTATAACTTCCAATCATCACACACGCGACCATTCATCCACACCCAACCAACAGAATTTACATCAATTAATCACCTTTCAATCTCTACAATGGTTATGTATTTAAATTGGAAATTTATGGCTTCCAATCACCATACCATGAGTTTTAATACTTAATTCATACTCATATTCCCATAATAAATCCATACATGTAAGTCTAAGGTGTAGGATTACCTTTTTGGAAGAAATTTTACAAAACCCTCCTTTGAGTTCTTGAAGATCTAAGTATTTTATGTGTAGATTTCATCAATACTAGTATAGAAATGATGGAATTTCACACCAAGATAATGTGGATTGCTTACCTTGAAGAAGAGAGGAGTTGGTGGTCTTGAGAGAGTGGAGAAGAGCTCAAAAATTCGTCCAAATGAAATGGGAAAAATGAACCCCGAATTAGCTTAAAAGAGCTGGAGCTGAGGCGCGTCCACTCTAGCGAAGTATGCCTCACTTCGATGTCCACTGCAAGCACAAGATCCACGTATGGTCTGGCGAAGTGACCCTCACTTCTCTATCCGCCAAAATAACTGGGTGATCCAACTTTAATAATTTGATCATAACTTTTAGTAGGAATGTCCAAATGACGAATAACTTGATGCGTTAGAAACTAGACTCAAAGGGCTACACTCTAGGTGAACAATTCATGGAAAGTATCGTACATTATGAGAGTTATACCCTTTCAAAGGTAGGTGTTGTGCAAATTAAGATACCTTTTCTACTTAATATTTCCAACTTTCGCCAATCAGTGCCGAAACCTTCGAGACCTATCCAAATACAAATTCGGGCATACATCCAAATTCAAAATCACCATCCGGTCCTAACGGAACCATCAAAATTCTGATTCGAGGTCAAATACTAAAATGTCAAATTTGGTCAACTCTTTCAACTTAAGTCTTCCAACATGGATTTTATTCTTCCGAACTAATCCCGAAACACCTGAAAATCAAAATCGACGATTAACACACGACATAATACATAATATGAAGCTATTCAAGACTTTAAATAGTTGGAAGGAGAGTAAATGTTCAAAACGACTAGTCGGCTCGTTATATTCTCCCCCACTTAAACATACGTTCGTCCTTGAACGTGCTAAGAATCTTTCTGAGGACATTAAATTACTGAGTGTATTATTACACACATACTCGCGGGTGATTCTACATCACTGCAAATTTAACATGGATCCGACAACGCCATTTCAGTTGAAGATTATTTCTCTTATCCATACTTATAAACCTTGAAACCAAATTTTTTATACTCTAAACATTTTCAAAAGGCCTGATCTTCACATCAACACATAGTATTAGTCTCAACCGACTGTAGCGACTCGTTCCTACACTCGCACGTCACAACCACATAATGCAATACATCATACATAGGCCCATAATAATAACTCTAGCCACAATAGTTGCCCATAATCAATTACAACACCGACAATTAACTTCGTCTTAGTTTAAGCCTTGCTTCAAACCTTCACAAAACTGACAACAATTTGAGGAACATGAAAACATCGTAATTAATCACCTGAATCATCAAGTCACATTTAACGCCACCTGAGAACTCATCTCGTGGGCTAAAACTCAATTTTTACAGCACAAATATGGTTAAATATGCAAAAAGAATACATACAAAATTATCAAATAAGCCTAACAGGCATGACTCCCTATTAATACTATAGTACAAATTTTAATATCTTAGAGGGAGAATTTAAACTCATAAATAATTTATTTTTCACCACAAGGACCTCGTCCTTATATAACTTCCACCACGGCTTGTAGCCCGATTTAAATATTTCACACCATATAAAAATACAAGGATCTCGTCTTCAACTCTGAATCACATGTATTTTGCACATTGTGCCAACAGAATTTTTTCATTCCCTTTCTTTCTTCTTTTTAATAAATTTCGTAAATAGTTTTCACAACACCTAATGTACCCCCATACCAGTAGGGCATATGATTCATAAAATTGTAATCAATTATCCCGAAATCACATCAAAACCCACTGTAGTGAGTAATAAGAAGTCATCTTTTGGACTCATTGCCCATAATAATGTACAAAATAAAAATGATAGACACGGCTAACACTATCAAGTCTCCCAACAGGGATAAACACGGAAGTGGAGTACAAATTCACAAGTCCACCATATAAGGAGCATGAAAGGAGTTCCCACCTAGATAATCGAATCAAAATAAGAATAATGCTCCTTTTATTATAGATTAATTCAGACCTGTAACGACACCATATGGTGTATCGGCCTCAGCCAATTCATAGCAATTTTATCAACGGGCTGGGCCTCCCCCTCTTGGGCGCCTCTACCTGCCCGTCCTCTACCCCTAACTGGTTGTGCACGTGGAGTATTAACTCGAATAAAGCCCGTAGCCTGAGTGTTCTGATGAAATCCACCCCTCCCCAAGCTTAGGACAATTTTTCATGATGTTCCTAGTATCACCACACTCATAACAACCCCTTTGCGGGTGCGGCTTCTCATATTGCGTTTGTGTTGGATAACTGGAATAACCACTTTAAGAGCCTCGTACAGGTGGTGAACTAAAAGTACTAACTGGAGCACTACGGGTATTCTGAATTGCAGACTGGGCTGACCGACTGTCCGAGCCTCCGCCATGATGAGTCATAGCTGCAGAGTAGATTCCACTGAATCCTCTAGAGTTCCGATACCTTTTGGCCTCCTTAGACTCCTTTTCCTCTTCGAATACATTCTAACATTCTAGCAGTCTCTACTACTTGCTGAAATGGAATGTCAGTCTGTAACTCTTGGGCCATACATATTTTAAAATCATTATCGAGCCCTTCAATGAATCTGCGGACTCGCTCTCTAACCATAGCAACCAAGCTAGGTGTATGGCGGGCTAACTCACTGAACCTGATAGAATATTCTAACACCGTCATGGTGCCCTGACATAACCATTCAAACATTGTGTGCCATACATCCCGGAGAGTCCGAGGAACAAACTCTTTCAAAAATATTTCTGAAAATTGAGCCCAAGTTGGTGGTGTTGCATCGACTTGTCTGCCCTCTTTATAAGCTTGCCACCATTGATACACTGCTTTTGATAGCTGAAATATAGTAAAGGCAACTCTGCTTACTTCTACAATACCCATGGCACGGAGAATATAGTGACCCTTTTTTAGAAATCCCTGGGCATCCTCGATAGTTGTTCCACTGAAGGTAAGTGGACTATACCTCTTAAATATCTCAAATCTCTTTTGTTCTTCTTCTGATGCCCCTGGCCTGACCTCAGGCGGAACCGGAATAACAGGTTGTATCAGTACTATACCCGAAAACTGACCAATGTGAACCTGCTGCTCTAGATTACGGGTGGTAGGATTCTGAACTCCTCCCCCAATCTGTGAAATATTTGGTGAAACGAAGATCGTTCCCGCCTGAGTTAATGCACCAAACATGTTCAGGAACATTGCTAGAGTCTCCTGAAGTCTAGGGGTAACAACAGGTGCTTCCGGTACCTGCCCCACAACCAGAGCTACTGGCGGCTCCTCAATTGTTACTCTGACAGGTGCTCTAGCTGAGACACGTGCCCTTCCTTGGCCTCTACCTCAGCTTCTACCTCAGCCTCGACCTTTTGTGTCCCTAGCAGTATGAGCGGGTGTTTGCTCAGCTGACCCGATAACACATGTCCTCACCATTTGTGAGAGTATAGATATACAAAGACTCAAATTCCAAAATCAACAAATCCACACGTTAGGAATGAAAGAAGTGGAAATTTCCTAACAGTTCGGTAGCCTCTCGAAGATAAGTACAGACGTCTCTGTACCGATCCGCAAGACTCTACTAAACTCGTTCGTGACTCGTAGAACCCATGAACCTGGCTCTGATACCAACTTGTCATGACCCAAAATCCCACCACATGCGTCATGATAGTACTTAGTCTCTAAGACTAGGTAAGCCGATTACAATTACAATTCACACCATTTGTTTTTGAAACATATATAATTTAATAGAAATGCCAAAACCAACAGCGGAAATAATTCCAACAACCTCCCAAGACTGGTAATACTAAGTCACAAACTCTAACTGAATACATGCAATGATCTCAAGGATCGAATATACAATACTGTTCGAACAAGAGTTGACAGTACAATTGTCACGACCCAAAACCTAACCTGTCGTGATGGCGCCTATCGTGATACTAGGCAAGCCGACCTTTCCAAAACACTTTCAAAATTTAACAGAAATGAATTAAGACTTTTAAAATAACCAGAGTTTTTTATAAAAACAGGGGTAAAACCCAAATAAAACATAAGTGCGGAAAACAAAATAGCCCGACTTCGGGGTGTCACCAAGTCATGAAAATCTAATAACCAATCTAGAAACAGAGTCTACTACAGTCTATGCCAAATGCCAATACAAGAGAGAAAATATAATAAGAAAGGTGAAACAAGAACTACGGACGCCAGCAGCTACCTCGTAAGTCTATGATAATTAGCCCGCACGCGAACTCAGCGACCGTCAGAACCGTACACACCTAGATCTGCACATGAAGTGCATGGTGTAGCATGAGTACAACCAACTCAGCAAGTAACAAAATTAAATAAGGAACTGAGAAGCAGTGATGAACTATAATAATACAGATCATTTCAAAAGTTTTCAGCAAAGAGTGAACATGCTTTCAAATCCGGTGGTGTAAGTCAATCAGTTCGACCTCAAGTAAAACAGATATGAATCTTCCATAAATTTCACAACAACATCAGATAGCAACTAAGTGCAACAATAAATAAAAGCAAGTACAGCCTCTCAAGGCAGCAGTCACTCAACTCATCTCATCAGCTCATACTCTCGGCTCTCAGCCCTCAATACACACTCTCAATAGGTACCTGCGCTCACTGGGGGTGTACAGACTCCGGAGGGGCTCTTTTCCAGCCCAAGCGCTATATCGCTGCGGCGTGCAGCCCGACCCAATCATATAAGTAGCCATAAGGCTCGTTGCGATGTGCAACCCTATCCACAGTCCATAAATAGCCATAAGGCTTGTTGCGGCGTGCAACTCGATCCATATACCCTCACATAGTTCACAGCTTGGTACTCATGCCCTATCTCAGTCACTAACCTCTCCAGCCCCTCGAGCTCATAGAATATCATGATAATCGGCCCAAACAGAGAATACAACAAGTATAAACAAGAAATGAGAGGGAACAAAGATATAACACACAAGTAAGACTGTGACTAAGTACAAGACAACAATTAGCAGTCAATTAAACAAGTATACGACTGCTGCGGGTCCCAACAGTGATATCATAAGGCCTAAGCATGGTTTCTAACATGAAAGATAGTCAATTGCTCAAAGGCAAGGAAAAATAAGTAATAACAATGGCCATTCGACTTTATAGTCTCACGGGACGGACCAGGTCACAATCCCTCACGGTGCACGCTCACACGCCCATCACCTAGCATGTGCGTCACCTCCAAATACTCATATCATACCAATCCTCGGGGTTTCATACCCTCAAAACAGATTTAAAACTGTTACTTACCTCAAACACGCAAAAATCCTACTCCGCAATGCCCTTGCCCCTCGAATTAATCTCCAAACGCTCAGAATCTAGCCATAAGCAGTACAAGATAATCAATATTGGTTAAAGGGATCAATTCCACAAGAAAACTACTTAAATATAGCCCAAAATCCGAAATCGGCTCAACCCGTCCCCTCGGGCCTACGTCTCGAAACCCGACGATTGTCACAAAACCCGAAAGCCCATTCACTCACGAGTCTAACCATACCAAATTTATAAGAATCCAACCTCAATTGCCCCTCCAAAACCCCAAAGTTCACTCTCCAATTCCCAAGCCCTAAACCCCCAAATATCCAACTCAAATCCCTAATTAGGTGATGAAGAAAGCCATAGATTCACTAAATTTAGACCAATCAGGGTTAGAATTACTTACCCCAACATTTTCCTTGAAAATCCTTGAAACATCGCCTCACTCCCGAGCTTCGCAAGTCCCAAATCTAAAATGAAAGTTCAACCCTCGAGATGGTGTTTTTCTGCCCAGAAATACCGCACCTGTGGTCCTCTTGTCGCTTCTGCAACGCCGCACCTGCAGAAATTCCATCGCTGGTGCAGATTTTACTTAAAAATCCTGACCTCGCTCCTGCGGCCCCAAGACCGCATATGCGCCTATCGCAGGTGTGAGAATCCATCGCACCTGCAACTATCCTTAGCACCTACGCCCAGTTGCCCGCAACTGCGACCCTCGCAGGTGCGGGAATATCTTCGCACCTGCGGCTCCTGCCCAGATCCTTCTTGGCCGGATCTTCGGCTCCTTCTTCGCTTCTGTGGACTCGCACCTGTGGTTACGTCAGTAGCAGCAGCTTCAGCTGCATTTCCTTAACTCCCATCAAGCCGTTAACCACCGAAAATCAATTCGAGGCCTCTGGGACCTCAACCGATCATACCAACAAGTCATATAACCCCATGAGAACTTAGTCGAACCTTCGAACCACTCAAGACAACCTCAAAACACCAATTACACCCGGATTCAAGCCTAAAGAACTTCTAAACTTCCAAATTCCACAAACGACGCCGAAACCTACCAAACCACGTCCGATTGACATCAAATTTTACACACAAGTCAAAAATGACACCTGAACCTATTCCAACTTCCAGAAATCCTATCCGACCCCGATATCAAAATTTCCATTGCCGGCCAAAATTGCCAAAATTCCAACTTTCGCCAATTCAAGCCTAATTCTACTACGAACCTCCAAATCACATTTCGGACACGCTCCTAAGTCCAAAGTCACCTAACGGAGCTAACAAAACCATAAAAATTCAAGTCCGAGGTTGTTTTCCCATAAGTCGACATCCGGTCGACTTTTTCAACTTAAGCTTCCAATTAAGAGACTAAGTGTCTCAATTCACTCTAAAACCACTCCGGACCCGAACCAACCAACCCGGTAAGATATAATACAGTTGTAAAGCACAAAAGAAGCAGAAATGGGGGAAACGGGGCTATAACTCTCGAAACGACCGGCCGGGTCGTTATATCCTCCCCTCTTAAACAAACGTTCATCCTCGAACAGGTCTAGAAACATACCTGGAGTCTCAAATAGGTGTGGATATCTGTTCCGCATCTCTCGCTCGGTCTCCCAAGTGGCATCCTCCACAGGCTGACCTCTCCACTGCACCTTTACTGAATCTATATCCTTTGACCTCAACTTCCGAACCTGCTGCTCCAAAATGGCTACCGGCTCCACATCATAAGTCATATCACCATCCAACTGAACCGTGCTGAAATCCAAAATATGGGACGGATCGCCGATATACTTCCGGAGCATAGAAACATGAAATACTGGATGCACACTCAACAAGCTAGGTAGTAAGGCAAGCTTGTAAGCCACCTCCCCTATCCTCTGAAGTACCTCAAAAGGGCCAATGAAGCAGCGGCTCAACTTGCCCCTCTTCCCAAACCTCATAACACCCTTCATGGGTGATACCTTCAGCAGAGCCTTCTCCCTGACTATGAAAGACACATCACAGACCTTCCTGTCAGCATAGCTCTTCTTCCTAGACTACGCCGTGCGAAGCCTCTCCTGAATCAATTTCACCTTGTCTAACGCATCCTAGACCAAGTCTGTACCCAAGAGCCTAGACTCACCTGGCTCAAACCATCCCACCAGAGATCTACACCGCCTCCCCTATAAAGCCTCATATGGAGCCATCTGAATGCTCGACTGATAACTGTTGTTATATGCAAACTCCGCGAGCGGAAGAAACTGGTCCCATGAACCCCAAAAATCAATGACACAAGTGCGTAACATGTCCTCCAATATCTGGATAGTGCGCTCGGACTGTCCGTCCATCTGACGGTGAAAGGATATGCTCAACCCAACCTGAGTGCCCAACTCTCCCTGCACGACCCTCCAAAACTGCGATGTAAACTGTGTGCCTCTGTCCGAAATGATGGAAACTGGGACACCATGAAGGCTAACAATCTTTCGGATGTAAATCTCAGCCAACGGTTCTGAAGAGTAAGTAGTACCAACTGGAATGAAGTGTGTGGACTTGGTCAGCCGATCCACAATCACCCAAATAGCATCGAACTTCCTCGAAGTCCGTGGGAGCCCAACTACGAAATACATGGTGATCCATCCCCACTTCCACTCTGGTATCTCTAACCTCTGAAGCAAGCCACCCGGTCTCTGATGCTCATACTTAACATGCTGATAGTTAAGACACCGAGCCATAAACCCAACTATATCCTTCTTCATCCTCGTCCACCAATAGTGTTGTCTCAAATCCTGGTACATCTTCGCGGCATCTGGATGAATGGAATACCGCGAGTTGTGGGCCTCCTAAAGAATCAACTCCCAAAACCCATCCACATTGGGCACACATATCCGGCCCTGCATCCTCAACATGCCATCATCACCAATAGTCACATCTCTGGCATCACCTCGCCAAACCCTATCCTAAAGGACGAGCATATGGGGGTCATCACTCTGACACTCCCTGATACGATCATAAAGAGAAGACCTAGAGACCACACAAGCCAATACCCGACTCAGCTCCAAAATATCCAATCTAACAAGTTGGCTAGCTAAGGCCTGAACATCCAATGCCAAGGATCTATCTGCTGCTGGAAGATATGCTAAACTCCCCAAACTCTTCTCCCGACGACTCAAGGCATCGGCCACCACATTGGCCTTCCCGGGATGGTACAGAATGGTGATATCGTAGTCCTTGAGAAGCTCCAACCACCTCCGCCAATGCAAGTTAAGATCATTCTGCTTGAATATATGCTGCAAACTCCGTGATCAGTGTAGATCTCACAATTGCCCCGAACAAATAGTGCCGCCAAATCTTCAAGGCGTGAACAATAGCTGTTAACTCAAGATTATGGACATGATAGTTCTTCTCATGGGTCTTCAACTGGCGCGAAGCATAAACAATCACTCTACCCTTCTGCATCAGAACACATCCAATACCTATCCGCGAGGCATCACAATACACTATGTAAGAACCAGAAGCTGATGGGAGAACTAGAACTGGAGCCGTGGTCAAAACAGTCTTGAGCTTTTGAAAGCGCTCCTCGCACTCATCCTACCACCTGAATGGAGCACCCTTTTAGGTTAATTTGGTCAAGGGCGATGCAATAGATGAAAAACCCTCCACAAAATGACGGTAATAGCCTGCCAAACCTAGAAAGCTCCTAATCTCCATGGCTGAGGACGGTCTGGGCCAACTCTGCACCGCCTCTATCTTATTCGGATCCACCTGAATACCCTCGCTGGACACCACGTGACCTAAGAACACCACTGAACCGAGCCAAAACTCACACTTGGAGAACTTTGCATAAAGTTTCTCCTTCCTTAATCTCTGTAACACAATCCTCAAATGCTGGGCATGTTCCTCCTGGCTACGAGAGTACACTAGGATATCATCAATGAATACAATAATGAGCGAGTCCAAATAAGGCCGAAACACACTTTTTATCAAATGCATGAATGCTGTCGGGGCGTTAGTCGACCCAAAAGACATCACAAGGAACTCATAATGGCCATATCGGGTCCTGAAAGTTGTCTTAAGAATATCTGAATCCCGAATCTTCAGCTGGTGATACCCTGACCTCAAATCAATCTTGGAGAACACCCTCGCCCCCTGAAGCTTGTCAAATAGATCATCAATACGTGGCAAAGTATACTTGCTCTTGACTCTGACCTTGTTCAACTGCCTGTAGTCAATGTACATCCTCATAGAACCATATTTCTTCTTTACAAATAGAATCGGTGAACCCCAAGGTGACACGCTAGGCCGAATAAATCCCATATCAAGGAGTTCCTGAAGCTTTTCCTTCAACTCCGCCGGTGCCAGACGATATGGTGGAATAGAAATGGGCAGAGTGCCCGGCACCAAATCAATACCAAAGTCAATATCCCTGTCACGCACTACCGAAATAGAATCAATGGCAGGAGTCTCTGCACTAACATCCCTCACAAAAGCCAAATAGTATAGACAACCCTTTTCAACCATCCGCTGAGCCTTCAAGTATGAAATCACTATACTGGGAACATAGTCTATAGAATCGCTCCACTCAACCCTCGGCAACCCTGGCACCGCCAACATCACAGTCTTAGCGTGACAATCTAGAACAACATGACATGGAGACAACCAATCCATATCCAATATCACATCAAAATCGACCATACTAAGCAGCAAAAGATCCACTATGGTCTCCAGACCCCCAATAGTCACCACACATGATCGATATACGCGGTCCACAATAATAGTCTATCACCCACAAGAGTAGATACATGAACAAATGAAACTAAAGCCTCATGGGGCATATCCAGAAAATGAGCGAAATACGAGGAAACATATGAATAAATGGAACCATGGTCAAATAATACAGAGGCATCTCTGTGGAAAACTGAGACAATACCTGTAATCACAATATCTGAAGCAATGGCATCTGGTTTGGCAGGGAGGGCATAGAAACGGGCCTGGCAACCCCCTGATCTACCTCTCCCTCTTGGGCGACCCCTAACTGTCTGGGATCCACCTCGAGCTGGCTGAGCGGGTGGTGAAGAGACTGGTACTGATGTCGTAGACTGGCTCCTCTACTGAGCCGGACCTCCCATAAGGCGGGGACAATGTCTCATGATATGGCCAAACTCTCCACACTCATAATACCTCCCCGGTGTTGGGGACTGAAGGGAGCCCTGAGCAGCGGGATGACTGGTAGAAGGACCCGGCGTAGACGAGCCCTGACCCGATAGAGCACGAGACGAACTCTGAGATGGGAGGGCACTGAGAAATGAATGGTCCTACTGATAACTATGTGAACCATAACCAGATGATGCACCACAGTGGACTGGGTGAGCCGTCTGAGCATGTCTGAAAGGACGACCCCTACCGTGGTAGAACTGCCCCAGAAGGAACACTACTAAATCCACCCTGTCCACGAGGCCTCTTGGCCTCCCTCTAAACCCTCTCCTAACTGAGAACCATCTTAATCTAACGCGCGATGTCGACAACCTCATCAAAAGTAGCACCAGACACTCTCTCTCTGGTCATAAGCAATCGCAGCTGAAAAGTGAGGCCATCTATAAACCTCCTGATCCTCTCCCTGTCTGTGGGAACCAACCAGATAGCATGACGGGCCAACTCCGAGAATCGCATCTCATACTGCATCACAGACATATCACCCTGACAAAGCTGCTCGAACTGCCTGTGCAGCTCCTCTCTACGGGACTGTGGCACGAACTTCTCCAGGAATAGACCGGAGAACTACTGCCAGGTAAGGAGTGTTGCATCGACTGGCCTATGCCTCTCGTAAGCCTCCCACCAACTGAAGACAGCCCCAGAGAACTGAAAAGTAGTGAACGAGACCCCACTGGCCTCTAGAATACCTGTTGTGTGGAGTATCCTTTGACATCTATCCAAGAAACCTTATGCATCCTCTCCCTCGGTACCACTAAAAGATGGAGGCTGGAGTCTCCCAAACCTCTCCAATCTACGCTGCTCATCCTCAGGCATAACAGGAACCACAAGTCCTGAGCAGCTGTAACTAGTTGGGCTGGTGGTGCCCCCGGTGTCTGGAATCCCTGTACCACCTGCTCTGGTGTGCGGGCAGCGGGAGTCTGAGCACCTCCCCCAGCCTGAGAAGTGGCTGTTGCAGCCAAAACAGAGACCGCCTGAGCAAGACTGGTACACGCGGTCATAATCTAAGCTAAGGTCTCCTGAAGGCCTGGAATCACAATAGGCACAGGTAGTGCCTGAGCTGGTGCATCAATAATTGGAATCTAGTCCTGATCTGGGGCAACTGGTGGATTTGCAGGTACTGCCCCAACTGCTGTATGGGCTACACCTCTGCCCCTACCGCGGCCTCTACCGTGACCTCGGCCTCTACCGTGACCTCGGCCTCTCGCGGCCTTGGCTGGTGGTATTGGTGGCTGTCCATCCTGCCCAGTAATAGGAGTCCTCACCATCTGTGAGAGAATGAAACAACAAATGTTTAGTTACTAGAATCAACAAATTTGCACGATAAGAATTCAAGAATGTGAAGTTTCCTAAGGGTTCTACAGCCTCTCGAAGATAAGTACAGACGTCTTCGTACCGATCCGCAAGACTCTACTAAACTTGCTCATGACTCGTGAGATCTATATAACCTAGGCTCTGATACCAACTTGTCATGGCCCAAAACCTAACCCGTCGTGATACTAAGCAAGCCGACCTTTCCAAAACACTTTCAAAATTTAACAAAAATGAATTAAGACATTTAAAATAACCAAAGATGTTCATAAAACGGGGGTAAAACCCAATCAAAACATAAGTGCGGAAAAACAATAGCCCGACATCGGGGTGTCACTAAGTCATGAGCATCTAATAACCAATCTAGAAACAGAGTCTACTACAGTCTATGCCAAATGCCAATACAAAAGAGAAAAGATAATAAGAAAGGAAAACAAGGACTGCGGACACGGCAGCTACCTCGTAAGTCTCCGATAATCAGCCCGTGCACGAACTCAGCGACCGTCAGAACCGTACACACCTAGATCTGCACATGAAGTGCAGGGTGTAGCATGAGTACAACCAACTCAGCAAGTAACAAAATTAAATAAGGAACTGAGAAGCAGTGACGAACTATAATAATACAGATCATTTCAAACGTTTTCAGCAAAGAGTGAACATGCTTTCAAATCAGGTGGTGTAAGTCAATCAGTTTGACCTCAAGTAAAATAGATATGAATCTTCCAGAAATTTCACAACAACATCAGATAGCAACTAAGTGCAACAATAAATAAAATCAAGTATAGCCTCTCAAGGCAGCAGTCACTCAACTCATGTCATCAGCTCATACTCTCGGCTCTCAGCCCTCAATACACACTCTCAATAGGTACCTGCGCTCACTGGGGGTGTCTGACTCCAGAGGGGCTCCTTCCAGCCCAAGTGCTATATCGTTGCGGCGTGCAGCCCAACCCAATCATATAAGTAGCCATAAGGCTCGTTGCGATGTGCAACCCTATCCACAGTCCATAAATAGCCATAAGGCTTATTGCGGCGTGCAACCCGATCCATATACCCTCACATAGTTCACAACTTGGTACTCAGGCCCTATCTCAGTCACTAACCTCTGCAGCCCCTCGGGCTCATAGAATATCATGATAATCGGCCCAAACAGAGAATAAAACAAGTATCAACAAGAAATGAGAGGGAAGAGAGATATAACACACAAGTAAGGCTGTGACTAAGTACAAGACAACAATTAGCAATCAATTCAACAAGTATACGACCACTACGGGTCCCAACAATGATATCATAAGGCCTAAGCATGGTTTCTAACATGAAAGACAGTCAATTGCTCAAAGGCAAGGAAAAACAAGTAATAACAATGGCTATTCGACTTTACAGTCTCAAGGGATAGACTAAGTCACAATCCCTCACGGTGCACGCTTACACGCCCGTCACCTAGCATGAGCGTCACCTCCAAACACTCACATCATATCAATCATCGGGGTTTCATACCCTCAAAATCAAATTTAAAACTGTTACTTACCTCAAACGCACAAAATTCCTACTTCGCAATGCCCTTTCCCCTCGAATCAATCTCCAAACACTCTGAATCTAGCCATAAGCAGTACGAGATAATCAATATTGGTTAAAAGGATCAATTCCACAAGTAAACTACTAAAATAATGCCCAAAATCCGAAATCGGCTCAAACCGGCTCCCCGGGCCCATGTCTCGAAACCCGACGAAAGTCACAAAATCTGAAAGCCCATTCACTCACGAGTCTAACCATACCAAATTTATAAGAATCCGAACTCAATTGCCCCTCCAAAACCCCAAAGTTCACTCTCTAATTCCCAAGCCCTAAACCACCAAATTTCCAACTCAAATCCCTAATTAGGTGATGAAGAAAGCCATAGATTCATGAAATTTAGACCAATCCGGATTAGAATTACTTACCCCAACATTTTCCTTGAAAATCCTCGAAAAATTGCCTCACTCCCGAGCTTCGCAAGTCCAAAATCAAAAATGAAAGTCCAACCCTCGAGCTGGTGTTTCTCTGCCCAGAAATACCGCACCTGCGGTCCTCTTGTCGCTTCTGCAATGCCGCACCTGCAGAAATTCCATCGCAGGTGCGTATTTCACTTTAAAATCCTGACCTCGCTCCTGTGGACCCAAGACTGCATCTGCGCCTATCGCAGGTGCGGGAATCCATCGCACCTGCGGCCATCCATCGCACCTACGCCCAGCTGCCCGCATCTGCAACCCTCGCAGGTGCGGGAATATCTTCACATCTGCGGCTCCTACCCAACTCCTTCTTGGCCGCATCTGCGGCTCCTTCTTCGCTTCTGCGAACTCGCACCTGCGGTTCCCACTCCGTAGGTGCGGTTACGTTAGTAGCAGTAGCTTTAGCTACATTTCCTTAACTCCCATCAAGCCGTTAACCACCGAAAATCACCCCGAGGCTTCCTGGACCTCAATCGATCATACCAACAAGTCATATAACCCCATGCGAACTTAGTCGGACCTTCGAATCACTCAAGACTACCTCAAAACACCAATTACACCCGGATTCAAGCCTAAACAACTTCTAAACTTCCAAATTCTACAAACAACGCTGAAAATACCAAACCACATCCGATTGATCTCAAATTTAGCACATAAGTCAAAAATGACACCACGAACCTATTCCAACTTCCAGAAATCCAATCCGACCCTGATATCAAAATTTCCACTGCCGACCAAAATCGCCAAAATTCCAACTTTCGCCGATTCAGGCCTAATTCTACTACGGACCTCCAAATCACATTCCGGACGTGCTCCTAAGTCCAAAATCACCTAACGGCGCTAACAGAACCATACAAATTCAAATCCGAGGTCGTTTTCCCACAAGTCAACATCCGGTCGAGTTTTCCAACTTAAGCTTCCAATTAAGAGACTTAGTGTCTCAATTCACTCCAAAACTACTCCGGACCCGAACCAACCAATCCGGTAAGACATAATATAGCTGTAAAGCTCAAAAAAAGCCGAAATGGGGGAAATGAGGCTACAACTCTCGAAATGATCGGCCAGATCGTTAATAAATATGACACGGGAAATCCATCGGAAAGAGAGGTTGTAGAAGAGTTTCTTGAGCAGTACAATCCTCAATTAGTAATAATGCAAGAGTGTGAAACATACATTCCAAGGAGAACTAACACTCAATACGAGAACTTGGTATTACTCTGGGACAATGAACGCATAAAATGTGAGTCATATTTTGTTCATTACAAAGACAGACAGAAAGACAAAGCGATTGCCATATATTTACCGACAAGAGTTCAGTTAGTTCAATATCTAAAGATTACTTTTAATTTTTGTGAAATTTATGGAGATCCAGCTAATGGTCTAGATTTAGAACCATTAGAATTGAAAAAGGGTAACACGTAAAAATGTTATATAATGAGTCATGGCTTATGATGGAAACTTTATAGATTAGAAAGAATATCATATCTCATAGTGCAAAAAGGTAGATGAAACACTTTATGGAGTTTACAATTAGCACTAGTATTCATGTTTTAAGTTTCAAATCCGAGTATACATACGGAGATAAAGCAACACCAAAAGGTTACCCAAACGAGATAGGCACTTCGAAATTTTATAAATTCTTTAATGACAAGAATGAGTTGTTCTAGTAGTAAGCACCCCCACTTTCAACCAAGAGGTTGTGAGTTCGAGTCATCCCAAGAGCAAGGTGGGGAGTTTTTGGAGGGAGGGAGCCGAGGGTCTATCGGAAACAGCCTCTCTACCTCAAGGTAGGGGTAAGGTCTGCGCACACGCTACCCTCCCCAGACTCCACTAGTGGAATTATACTGGGTTGTTGTTGTTTAAATGTATAATGCCAGCCGGTCTAGCAAGCGCTCATTCGGACACATTTGCCAACATGTTTGAACTTGCACCTAATATGTTTGAACCTCGGACTCCCAAATTAGTGAATGCATTAAAAATTAGTGAATGCATTAACTTTTCTTTGTTATAAAAAAAATTTCTTAGTTCCTCAAACTTGAAATCAACAAGCATGAAATACTTTTTCAAACAGGAAAAAAATCAGAATGAAAAATCATGACAATCCATTATTAATTGAACTTTTTCACAAAATTTGTGCGTGAAATGAGAATTACAAATGCAAACAATACTTTCCCTTTAGCATTTTCGGACTCCTTAAATTAGTAAAAATAAGCATTTTTCAAGAAAGAGACCTTTTTCTTTTTCTTATTTTCAATTTTGTTTTAAAAAAATAATGATCAATTCTTACCTGAGACTTTATAAATGCATTTTTAGTATATCGCTGATTTTCAGCTTTAACTATGAGTGTCCAATGCGAAGACCCAACTTGGTTCCAACTGGTCCGGTGACGTTAGGGGAACGGGGGTTGGGGGGTCACGAGATAAGGGAGGGGATGGGTTGGGACCTTGTTTGGTCCCTGCAGCCTGGCTCGGTAATGGCCGGTCCCGGCCCGACAACCTCCCAATATTTTTATAATTTTTTTATCCATTGGCCAACGGCTAAATTTTTAAAAATAGCCGATGACAATAGCCAAAAAGTGCCACTTTTTGCCTCATACACCTTAAACTTTTATTCTAATCCCAATTATTAAATTATATGTTGGACCTAATTTTAATTATAAATGCCCTCTATTATTCTTTATTTGTTTCACAATCCTTTAATTCTCTCTCTCTTTCTATTATTTTATCTCTATTTTTTCACAATCATCTAAGTTCTAAATATTTGGACAAATATTTGGAGCAAGTTTAGGCTTTAAATTAATTCTTCAAGTATTTGGAGTAAGTATTTGCCTAAATTCTTCAAGTTTCATTGTTTAATTACGGTGCACTCGCTTTAATTTTTGCGTTTAATTGTTCAATTTTTGTATTTATACTATCATACCTAACATTTAAAAAAAATGTAGTAAGGTGATAGTTCGAGTAGTATTCCCGCTTCCTAAAACAAGAAAACGTATAGAGGATTACACACATGTTGATGAAACTTCCTTTAGCCAACTCCCAGCTTTTATGATATTAATTCAGAGTAGCCACTATATAATTAATGAGAAGGGACGAACCTAATGGGTTGTCTCGTTTATTCCTGTTCAGATAAGGCCCGATGCCTTTAAGTTTTCCTCCCCTCCCGCTAAAATCGCTCTGTCCCGTTGGACAATCTAAGCTTTTAACATAGCCAAAAATAGAATTCGCCTTGTTGGAAAAACTAATTATTGTTATAAAAATAATTATAATGTGGATGTCTATTTATTACTCTTCTTTAGATAATCATCCTGAAAAAGATTATCCGTTTGGTATTCTATTAAAATTTATCTACAATCAACTGATGTAGGCAGGTTGCAAGCAACTCAATGAAATAATTTGCAGCAGCTTCTTATTAAACAGGCATGTTGTAAGCAGCTCATGCAAAAAATTTACAAGCAGCTTAAGAAAAGTCTCGTAGCTGCTTCCTGAAAAGCCTCGCAGCTACTTCCTTTCTTCTATAAATAGAGGAGTTTTCAGTTTATTATGTACATGAGTTTGAACTTGAATAATATATCAATCTCTCTCTATACTTGTTTTCGATTGATTTACTTTATAGTTTTTATTTTATAGCACGTTATCAGCACGAGACTCTGCCATTTTGAGCACTTACTTCGAATTTAATTTCTATTTTAGTGTTCATCTCTGATGTAAGGACACACTCTTATGTTCGTGGTTAGATCTTGTTTATTCCGAGCATCATAAGGCAGATTATATCCTTGAGGTGGTGAGTTTTTCTTCTTGGCAATAGTGATGTAGATATCGCTTACATCTGGAGTGGCCAATTTTGCTTAAATTAATTTGAGCCTTTTGCTTATATTTTAATATTCTTATCATCGCTTGCTTGGTTATATGTTACGTATATAGTACCTATTTTGGTATTTGTTTTCATCCTAATTATCTTAATAAAGGATTACAAAGTGGATAACATTGTTAGATCCACTTAAACTCCAGCAGAATTTGCAATAAATATACAACCACCAGAACTAGTTATGTTTCGTATATCTCATTGTAACTAACTTTTATTAACCAACAGAAGTGGTATATGCCTATGACCACCAGAAGTGATAATTTAGGCTTTCTATGGTTACAATTAAAGATAATCTAGAGAAATATTCTCTATATTACATGCACGACTCGATTTTCTCCCGAAGTAGTAAATATTTAAAAAAAAGGTTGAAGCATCACAATTTGATGTGTTTAATGCGCGTTCAGATAATTATGTTCGATTTCCTGAAGGATGAGATTTTTTTATAAATATTAATCCATTTCCTGAAGTGAATATGATTATATTAATAAAGGCGTAAATATGAATGTGCTCTTGATCTAAATATATTACAATTCACCTCCAAAAGAGTTAATATAATTGAGAAATATATACTCAATATTTCATATTTTAAATTTGCTCATGAAGAAGTAACACAATTGAATTTTCCTCCTGAAGTAGGAAATTATTTTGAAGCAGTGTCTTTCTGTTCTTAAACAAAATAATGAGCTATTCAAAGTTATTTTTGCAGCACATTTTCATTCCTTGGAGTGAATGAGGAAATACCACAACTCACCTCCTGAAGAGGTAGAATAATAGAGGATACAAATATTATTTCTGTAGCATAAAGATCATTGCCACACGTACTTGTTGTACGTAAAATATCTTGGATAATTTTATTAAGTATCATTCTAAGGCAAAAGCATTCTTGTAGAATGTTTTCTACTACAACCACATTGATATGTTATGGTTAGTTATTATTAACTACCCCGAAGAAAATAACAACTCATGTATATTTCCCTGGAGGATATAATGACTATGTGGTTGCCGTTTTGATATAAAATATTTTGATGTTAATGGTGTTTCTCCCTGAAGGAGATATTTGTTACAGAGTTGGTGGTAAAAATATTGAAATTCTTGATTTCTAACATTTATAAATTTAGAATTGTCTTTATATTTTTTTATTTGATTATGATTTTCTCTCAAGATACCAGAAGTGTCTGAGCAATATTTGATAGTACAAAATATATCAAAAACTTCTGAAGAACTAACTGTTTGTCTAGAAGACACGTGACAACAGTAGTGTCCGAATAATATTAGATTGTGAATAATAAATGAAGGATCTCGAAGAGCTTATATTCAAATATGTCATTCATATTATATGATTATGGTCAAAATATATGTTGTAGCAAACCCGAAGTTTACTGACATAGATGGATATCATATTGAGACCACAAATGATTGAGAGATTGAAAATCTTCATGTTTCCACAATCATAGGGGGCAAAATAATATGTATGTGAGAAGTTAACCGCCTTATTATTCAATTTCTACTACATCATGTATCATAGTAAATCAGAAGTTTACTAATGCAAAAAAAGTCATAGTAAACCAGAAGTTTTACTCAGGCAAAAATAGCTACTGTAAACCAGAACTTTACTGATACAAAAGTAGCCACAGTAAATCTGAAGTTTACTGATGCAAATGTTTATGCCATTGTCACGACCCAAAATCTTACTTGTCGTGATGACGCCTATCTCAATACTAGACACGCTGGCAATCTTAATATAATACCATATTTTATAAATTTGAAAACATAATATTTAAATTCTGTGAAAGAAATCTCACAAATATAGATATAAACACTCCTAAAACCCGGTGTCACTGAGTACATGAGTATCTAATATGAATACAAAGTCTGACTGATAAAAACACTGTCTGACAGTATAGATGTCACGACCCAATTTTTCCTCCATTTGGGTATCGAGATGGCACCTAGTCTTAGGGACTAGGTAAGCCTAACAATAATTAAAACAACAACATTATTTAAATAGAATCTCTTACAATTCCCAAAATCAGTAGTACAAATCATAAGCTCTACAGAGTGTTTGCTAGAAAGCCCCTAAATACAACTGTCCAGAAACAGGAATGAACAGTGCAAAACAAAAACTTGAAGGTGACTCCGAAGCCTGCGAACACAACAATAGGTTTACCTTGAGTCTCCATAGCAACAGTCCACACAGCTAGCTAACAAACAAGTACCTGGATCTGCACAAAAATGTGCAGAAGAGTAGCATGAGCACACCACAGCGGTGCAGAGTAAGTATCAAGACTAACCTCGGTGGAGTAGTGACGAGAAATAGTCAAGACACCCACTGGTCTAATAAACTGAATAGTTATAAGTACATGAATAACAGAAGTATGATGTCTACATAAAGACTATGCAATATGGCTCACCATACAGTAATGGCATTAAAGCAAGAAAATAACAAGTATCAGCGGAATATCATGAAAATGACGCAGACAAAGTGAATGGAACACAACCTAAATCCGGAATCACGAATACAACAAGGATAAGTAATAACTCAATAACTACAACCGCTTTTACATCAGGTTTTAGCCAACAACTCCACGAGGTACCGAACCTCGGACAAATTCGCAACTCACGGGTCTCAATACCTGAACCCTAACACTTGGCATCATGTGCCCTCATAACACCTCATAATCGCACTAACGACTCACGTGCCAATAGAGCCATTCTCATATAGAAGGCAAGTAAACAAGGGTGAGCATCTATGCTCAACAATATCAAGAACACCTCTTATCCGATAAGAGTGCTTAACTACGTGTATGCTTGTGCAAATGTCCTAACATAGTCCATACCAGCAAATAAGCATAAGAAAGAAGAAGAACGGACAACACGTAGAATAATTTCTCACAGCTTTCACAAGATAAAGCTCACAATACAGGTACGTATACCACCACACAAATATCAACAACAAGAATGTCCCCAGGCCATAAATCATCACAAATCAATCCCTGACACAGCCCACCTTATCTCGCCACGTGTGCAATAGTAACATAAATGCCCGCCTTGTCTCGCCACACGTGCATAATAATATTCCCACCTTGTCTCGCCATATGCGCAACCCACATATATATATATATATATATATATATATATATATATATATACATATCTCGCCTTGTCAAGCCGCATATGCAAATATCAATGGTAACAATAGCACGACAGAAATCTCGTGCATTACCACAACAAGTACCACAACAACAATGACAATAATACAAAGTGCGACAAGTAAGTCAGCTCAAGAACTTTAATTCACAAGGAATAACCACAGTAAAGAATGATAGGCGTAAAGAGAACAGCTCAACAAAGGGAAAACTAATGTGTAGAAACCATCCCACAATTTACACTTCAACAACAGGGAAGCTAACACGCATCAAATAATTCCAAATAAAACAAGTCGACTAAGATATAGGATATCTAAACTTCTTTTAAGGTTGAGGAAATTACGAAGGATATTCAACAATTCAATTAACGATAAGTAGCAGAAAAATAATCATAACCTCAATTAAGACTGAACAATTATAGGATAAAATAATATTAACTCCCATTAAAGATAAGCAGTTATGAAAAGAAAGCATGGCTATAAAAGAGATGACAGTTTCAATTAAGGCACATATGAATCAAGTAATAATAATAGTGGATCATGAAGCAATTGATTCTAATTAAGCAGGTAGATGTAAATCTAGTAATTAAAATATATAATCATAACAAGAACAACTGCATATTCAATGAATACAAGGACCTAAGAACTCTAAAAGGCCAACTTTCCACAAATAAATTCGTGCACGCACTCGTCACCTCGTGCACACGGGCTACAATCAACATAGAAGACTCAAATCCTAAGGGGGAAATCCCCCACACAAGGTTAGGCAAGATACTTACCTCGAACCAAGCTCAAACAGTCCGTAAGAATGCCCTTTCCTCAATTATCCGACTCTGAATGGTCCAAATCTAACCAAACACAATTGCATATCATGAATACAACGATAATAGACTCATCTAATTAATGAAATCAATATTTTAACAAAAATTCCAAAATTTGCCCTAAAAAGTCGACCCGGGCCCATATCTCGGAATCGGGTAAAAATTATAAAATATGAACACCCATTCACTCACGAGTCCAACCATATAAGAATTACTCAACTCCGACCACCAATCCCCTTTCAAAACTCGAAATCTTTATTGAAGAAGTTCTTCCAATATTTCCCAAATTCAACCCCAAAAATCCGAAACTAAATGGATAAAACAACTATAGATTAATGCAATAAAACCAAATTCGAGTAAGAAATCGTTACCCACAAGATTCCTCTGAAAATCCCTCAAAGAATCGCCTTCTCCCGAGCTCAAAATAAAAAATGGAGTGAAAATAAAATAACCCTCGATTCCAACCCCTTTCTACCCAGCGATCCTCGCACCTGCGCCTACTGCACTTGCGGTCTAACCAGTGGCACCTACAGAAGTCACTAACTCACACAGTCTCCGCACCTGCGAGCCTTCTGCGCATCTGCGGGCATCGTAGATGTGGAACTTCCTCGCACCTGCGACCCCAGACCAACTCTCAGTTTTTGCATCTGCGCTTCCATCTCCGCACGTGCGAGTCCGCTAATGCGCACAAATTCTCCGCACCTGCGGAGACTGCCAAGTCTAGCTCTCCCCGCACCTGTGCCTTATTCTTCGCACCTGCGACCATTGCACCTGCGCCCAAGGTCCGCAGGTGTGATTACACTGGAACTCAGACCTCCCCAAAACCATGGAAATCATCCGCAACTCGTCTGAAAAACACCCGGTGCCCTCGAGACCCCATCCAAACATACCAACAAGTTCTATACCCTAACACAGACCCGTTCGAGGTATCCAATCACATAAAACAACGTCGAAACTACGAATCGCACCATGAATCAAACTTATAAATTTTAAAATTTTTCAACTTCTAAAGCCTGTGCGGAAACCTATCAAATCAACCCGGAATGACGTCAAATGTTTGCAAGCAAGTCCCAAATAACATAACGGAGCTGTTCCAACTCTCGGAATCGCATTCCGACCCCGATATCAAAAAGTCCACTTCCGCTCCAAATCTCCAAAAAATTGACTTTCGCCATTTCAAGCCTAAATCAGCTACAGACCTCGGCTTTACAGTCCGGACACGCTCCCAAGTCCAAAATCACCCAACGGAGCTAATGGAACCGACAGAACTCCATTCCGGAGTCGTCTTCACATAGTTCCGACTACGGTAAAAAAATCCTAAGACTTAAGCTTCCATTTTAGGGACTAAGTGTCCCAAATCACTCCGAAATATCCGGTAACCAAAATCAACCACGCACGCAAATCAATACACATAATATGAAGCTACCTAGGGCCTTATTCCGCCTAACGAGTTTTTAAATTCTCAAAACGATCGGCCGGGTCGTTACATCCTTCCCCTCTTAAACAAACGTTCGTCCTCGAACGTGCTAAGCATCGCCTCGAAGTCTTGAAATCACTTAAAGTACATACCCAACACACACCCGTGGGTGACCCCATATCACCTCAATCCACATAAGCCTGACGACACCATCTCAATTGTAATATATCCTTTCTGCTAATACCGATAAGTTTAGAGTAAAAAATTCTCACCTTCCATTTATCTTCAAAAGATCCGATTCTAATTCCATAACCGATATCAGTCTCAACCAGTGGTAACAACTCATGCCTACACCCACAAGGTACGACCACACAACAAGACACACCACATATAGGCCCATAATAACATTTCTAATCACAATAGTTGCCCGAAATCAAAACTAGCACCGGCAATTAGACCCATATCCATTAGCAACCCATTTCAATCCTCCACAATGCTGACAATGATGCAAGAAACACGAAGATCTCATAACTATACTCCCGAATCAACAAGTCACAACTAACACCATCGGGCACACACCTCGCAAGCTAAAACTCGAGAAACACAGAATGAAAATGACTGACTATGTAGAGAGAAACACATAAGGGAAATATCAAACAAGTCCGACAACCTCAATTCTCTAACAGTATCATACTATGAATCAATTCAAAAGGAAAAAATCAAAGTACATGAATAAATCATAAGGATCTCATCCTGGTATCACCCTCCACCGCGGCACGTAGCCCGGCTCAAACATATCAAATCACATGGAGTCGCGAGGATCTCGCCCTCAACTCTGAATCACAAGTCGAATACACATCATACCAACGAAAATCCTCCACTAACTCAATTCTGCCAATAAAATCTCAACACTTGCTAAATTTTCACCCCGGTAGAGTATCAATTCACAAATTATAACCAATTTACTCAGGAATCACATCAAACCTACCATAATGGATAACGTGAATTCACTTATAGTCTCGTAACTTTCAATAATGAATAGAAACAAATGATAGACATGAATATCACTCATAGAATCTCCCAATGGGGTAAACATCTAAACATAATACTAAGTCATAAACTCACCCATAGGTGGGACAACAAGTGGGGAACTCGCCCCGATAAGCAGGACCGAATCAAAAATACGAATGGTGCCCCTCTGTAACAAATCAAAAGCATACCTGTATGACATTATCTGGCGCAGTGGTCTCAAGCCTACTATATGAAACACATCAACGGGTCGGGCCTTCCCCTCTTGGGCGCCCTCTACTCGCCTGAATACTCAGCTGTGGCACACCTATTCGGAGTCTAGGACAATCTCTCACCATGTGGATGGTATCTCTACACTCGAAGCAACCTCTCTACTGACGTGGCTGTGGGAACTGTGCGGTACGAGTACTCTGAGACCCATGAGCACCTGAAACACTGTGCGAAGCCTGAAGTGCAAACTGAACTGGCTGACCCACAAAACCTCTACTATATTGTACCCTGCCTCCAAAATAAGGACCAGTAGATCTCTCCAGTCTACGAGGCCTCCTCACCTCCCTGTCCTCTCTCTCTTGATCTCGCCTGTACTCTCTCTCCTGATCCCACATACCCTCTACACGGCGAGTGATCCCTACAACCTGCTGAAACGAAACATCTGACTCCAACTCCCGAGTCATGCTGAACTGAATATCATGTATGAGTCCCTCAATGAATCTACAGACACGCTCTCTAACTGTGGCGACCAAAGCAGGTGCATGCCTGGCCAAATCACTAAATCTCACGGCATACTCTGACACTGACATAGTGCCCTGGCGCAGCTGCTCAAACTCCGCAAGCCACGTATCTCGAAGGGACTGCAGGTACAAACTCTCTCAGGAACATCTCTGAAAATAGAACCTATGTAAGTGAAGCTAACTCGGCTGGGCTACCCAACTCATATGCCCACCACCACTAGTAAGCCGCTCCCCTGAGCTGGAACATAGTAAAAGCAATACCGCTCTTCTCCACAATACCCATAGTACGGAGAATGCGGTGACACTCCTCCAAAAAACCTTGTGCACTCTCTAAAGCAAAACCATTAAAGGTAGGAGGGTCATATTTCTTGAACCTTGCAAGTCTAAGCTCCTATTCCTCAGATGTTGCTACCCTGACCACAGACTGAACTGGAACCACATGCTGTATCACAATGACACATGGAACCTGACCAATATGAACTCGCTGCTCTAGGGTATGGGCGGCAGGAGTCTGGGCTCCTCCCCCGATTTGTGAAATAGCTGGTGCAACCGGAATCAACCCCGCCTGAACCAATGTACCAAACATGCTCAAGAACTATGCTAAGGTCTCCTGCAGTCCGGGGGTAACAACAGGCGCCTCCGGTACCTGCTTCCCAACTGAAACTACTGGCGGCTCCTCAACTGCTGCCCTGGTAGATGCTCTGGTTGTGGCACTTACTCCTCGTTGGCCTCTGCCTCTGCCTCTAGCGATACATGTTCCGGGAGCAGCGTCGTCAATAACTGCAGCTCGTGTCCTTACCATCTGTGAGAGAATGGAATGATAAAAGTTCAAACTCTGAGATCAATAAGCTCGTACGATAGGAATGAAAGAAGTGAAATTGTCCTAATAGTTCCGTATCCTGTCGAAGATAAGTACAGACATCTCCGTACTGATCCGCTAGACTCTACTAAACTCGCTTATGACTTGTAGCACCTATGAACCTAGAGCTCTGATACCAACTTGTCACGACCCAATTTTCGCTCCATTTGGGTATCGAGATGGCACCTAGTCTTAGGGACTAGGTAAGCCTAACAATAATTAAAACAACAACATTATTTAAATAGAATCTCTTACAATTCCCAAAATCGATAGTACAAATCATAAGCTCTACAGAGTGTTTGCTATAAAGCCTATAAATACAACTGTACAGAAACATGAATGAACAGTGCAAAACGAAAACTTGAAGGTGACTCCGAAGCCTACGAACACAGCAATAGGTTTACCTTGAGTCTCCACAGCAACAGTCCACACAGCTAGCTAACGAACAAGCACCTGGATCTGCACAAAAATGTGCAGAAGAGTAGCATGAGCACACCACAGCGGTGCCCAGTAAGCATCAAGACTAACCTCGGTGGGGTAGTGACGAGGAACAGTCAAGACACCCACTGGTCTAATAAACTGAACAATTATAAGTATATGAATAACAGAAGTATGATGTCTACATAAAGACTATGCAATATGGCTCACCATACACTAATGGCATTAAAGCAAGAAAATAACAAGTATCAGCGGAATATCATGAAAATGATGCAGACAAAGTGAATGGAACACAACCTAAATCTAGAATCACAAATACAACAAGGACAAGTAATAACTCAGTAACTACAACCGCTTTTACATCAGGTTTTAGCCAACAACTCCATGAGGTACCGAACCTCGGACAAATTCGCAACTCACAGGTGTCAATACCTGAACCCTAACACTTGTCATCATGTGCCCTCATAACACCTCATAATCGCACTCACGACTCACCTGCATAATAATGTCTCGCCACGTGTGCAATAGTAACATAAATGCCCGCCTTGTCTCGCCGTACGTGCATAATAATGTTCCCACCTTGTCTTGCCACATGCGCAACCCCCATATATATATATATATATATATATATATATATATATATATCCCACCTTGTCATGCCGCATGTGCAAATATCAATGGTAACAATAGCATGACAGAAACCTCGTGC
Organism: Nicotiana tomentosiformis; assembly: GCF_000390325.3. NCBI lineage: Eukaryota > Viridiplantae > Streptophyta > Magnoliopsida > Solanales > Solanaceae > Nicotiana > Nicotiana tomentosiformis. The sequence goes on along the minus strand of NC_090815.1, from coordinate 133,716,205 downwards.
ATCACCACAACAAGTACCACATCAACAATGACCATAATACAAAGTACGACAAGTAAGTCAGCTCAAGAACTTTAATTCACAAAGAAATGGAAGAACCAATTCACAAGGAATAACCACAGTAAAGAACGTTAGGCGTAAAGAGAACAGCTCAACAAAGGGAAAACTAATGTGTAGCAACGATCCTACAATTTACACTTCAACAACAGGGAAGCTAACACGCATCAAATAATTCCAAATAAAATAAGTCGACTAAGATATAGGATATCTAATCTTCTTTTAAGGTTGAGGAAATTACGAAGGATATTCAACAATTCAATTAAGGATAAGCAGCGAAAAAATAATCATGACCTCAATTAAGACTGAACAATTATAGTATAAAATAATATTAATTCCAATTAAAGATAAGCAGTTATGAAAAGATAGCATGGCTATAAAAGAGATAACAGTTTCAATTAAGGCACATATGAATCAAGTAACAATAATAGTGGATCATGAAGCAATTGATTCTAATTAAGCAGGTAGATGTAAATCTAGTTATTAAGATATATAATCATAAAAAGAACAACTGCATATTCAATGAATACAAGGACCTAAGAACTCTAAAAGGCCAACTTTCCACAAATAAGTACGTTCATGCACTCGTCACCTCGTGCACACGGGCTACAATCAACATAGACGACTCAAATCCTAAGGGGAAAATCCCCCACACAAGGTTAGGCAAGATACTTATCTCGAACCAAGTTCAAACAATCAGTAAGAATGCCCTTTTCTCAATTATCCGACTCCGAATGGTCCAAATCTAACCAAACACAATTGCATATCATGAATACAACGATAATAGACTCATCTAATTAATGAAATCAATATTTTAACAAATATTCCGAAATTTGCACTAAAACGTCGACCCGGGCACATATCTCAGAATCGGGTAAAAATTACAAAATATGAACACCCATTCACTCACGAGTCCAACCATATAAGAATTACTCAACTCCGACCACCAATCCCCTTTCAAAACTCGAAATCTTTATTGAAGAAGTTCTTCCAATATTTCCCAATTTCAACCCCAAAAATTCGAAACTAAATGGAGAAAACAACTATAGATTAATGCAATAAAACCAAATTCGAGTAATAAATCGTTACCCACAAGATTCCTCTGAAAATCCCTCAAAGAATCGCCTTCTCCCGATCTCAAAATCAAAAATAGATTGAAAATTAAATAACCCTTGATTCCAACCCCTTTCTGCCCAGCGATCCTCGCACCTGCGTCTACCGCACCTGCGTTCTAACCAGTCGCACCTGCAGAAGTCACTAACTCCCACAGTCTCCGCACCTACGAGCCTTCTGCGCATCTGCGGGCATTGCAGATGCGGAACTTCCTCGCACCTACGACTCCAGGCCAACTCTCAATTCTCGCATTTGCGCTTCCATCTCTGCACATGCGAGTCCGCTGATGCACACAAATTCTCCGCACCTGCGGAGACTGCCAAGTCTAGCTCTCGCCGCACCTGCACCTCATTCTTCGCACCTGCGACCATCATACCCGCGCCCAAGGTTCGCAGCTGTGATTACACCAGAAATTAGACCTCCCCAAAACCATGGAAATCATTAGCAACTCGTCCGAAAAACACTCGAGGCCCTCGGGACCCCGTCCAAACATACCAACAAGTTCTATACCCTAACAAGGACCCGCTCGAGGTCTCAAATCACATCAAACAACGTCAAAACTATGAATCGCACCACGAATCGAACTTATAAATTTTCAAATCTTTCAACTTCTAAAACCCGTGCCGAAACCTATCAAATCAACCCGTAATGACGTCAAATTTTTGTAGGCAAGTCCCAAATAACATAGCAGAGCTGTTCCAACTCTCGGAATCGTATTCCGACCCCGATATCAAAAAGCCCACTTCCGGTCCAAATCTCCAAAAATTCGACTTTCGCCATTTCAAGCCTAAATCAGCTACAGACCTCGGATTTACAGTCCGGGCACGCTCCTAAGTCCAAAATCACCCAACGGAGCTAATGGAAGCGACAGAACTCCATTCCTGAATCGTCTTCACAAAGTTCCAACTACGGTAAAATATTCTAAGACTTAAGCTTCCGTTTTAGGGACTAAGTGTCCCAAATCACTATGAAACATCTGGTAACCGAAATAAACCACGCACGCAAGTCAATACACATAATATGAAGCTGCTCAGGGCCTTATGCCACCGAACGAGACTTAAATTCTCAAAACGATCGGCCGGGTCGTTACAATAGAACGATACAATAATTGAGAGAAAGAGAGAGTCAAGGTCAGCGGACGCCAGGCAGCTACCTTGATAGTCTCCAATAGATAACACTCTGAGATCTAATAGTCGTAGTGTCCGAAAGCACCTGGATTTGCACACGAGGTGCAGAGTATAGTATGAGTACAACCAACTCAATAAGTAACAAGACTAACCTCTGGGCTGAAAGTAGTGACGAGCTCCGCTTGTATAGTCCAGTACATAAATAATGGTCCAGAAATTTAGGCATGCTTTCAAGTTCAACAGTTAAACTCAGTACTAGCAAAATAGATCAATTCTACATGATATGAGGAAGGTGATATCTCAGTGGAAAGACCTCATGTACTACTGGCCACTAATCATTCGGTACTCTTTATAGCCAATCCAACCGAGGGATATTCCATCCCGTATATATATACACATCGACTAACAGTCATTCACTCAGTACAGTATAAGGCCAATCTAGCCCCGGGGTAATTTATCCCTAAATGTAAATAATACGGACAAGATCCATGTCCAGGGAAAATTCATCACAATATAAATAAGTAAGGCAAGTCCATGCCCTAGGAAGTCCATCCCGAATATATAATCATCTACGTTCACTAGGGGTGTGTACAGACTCCGGAGAGGCTCCTTCAGCCCTAGCGTGATATAAAGCCTTTATGGCCTACTGCAGGCGGGCAGTCCCGATCCGTATAATAATAAAGCCTATAAGGCCTGCTGCAGGCGGGAAACCCCGATCCAGAACAATAAAGCCTATAAGGCCTGTTACGGCGTGCAACTCGATCCCATAATAATAAAGACTATAAGGCATGCTGCGGCATGCAACCCGATCCCATAATAATAAATCCTATAAGGCATGCTGCGGCGTGCAACCCGATCCTATGATAATAATAATATATATAAAGCTGATATGGCCTGCTGTAGGCGGGCAACCCAAATATCCTCACAATGGATGAGCATGACTGAGTATGAAATGTACATTTTAAAATAATTAATTCAACATCAACACGACCCTATGGGTTCCAAAACATCGGCACGTAGCCTAAACATGATCTTTAATACGAGCCCAAGCTCAATTTCTCTAACACATGGAGGATACACGGATAATAACATGATTCTTTAATTTTACAACTCCACGACATTTATTTAAGTTACAATTTCTATGGTGCACGCCCACACGCTCGTCACCTAACATATACGTCACCTCCAACAATTGATATAACACAAAATTCGGGATTCATACCCTCAAACCCAAGTTTAGAAGTGTTACTTACCTCAAACCGCATAATTCCTTATTTCGCTATGCCTTTGACTCGTGAATTGGCCTCCAAACGTCTCGAATATAGCCACACATAATTCAATTCAGTCAATAACATTTATTGGAATTAAATCCATAATAAAATACTAATTTTCCAACAAAATCCGAAATTTAGCTCAAAAATCGCCAGTCGAGCCCACATCTCGGAATCCGACGAAACTCATAAAATCCAACAACCCATTCAATTATGAGTCCAACCATACCAATTTTATCAAAAATCCGACAACAACTCGACCTCCAAATCTATAATTTTCGTTCTTGAAAAGTTTTGCAAAAATCTTGATTTCTTCCATTTAAATCCGAAATAAATGATGAATATAACCATGGATTTATGAAATATAATCACTTTTGGATATAGGACACTTACCCAAGTCGAAGTCGTGAAGAAATCCTCAAAATTGCCCAAGAACCGAGCTCCAAAAATACAAAACGAAATGAAGGAAATGACCATTTTTGGTCCTTAAGTTTCTGCCCACCCATCATTAAAAGTCCATTTTCCGTCACTAAAAGTCCATTTTTCGTCACTAAAAGTCCACACCAGAACTTGCTCTCACCAATAGTTATTTATTTCACTAAAAAGGCTCTAACTCCATCATACGAACTCAAAATTTGACGATTCTTGTTCATACGAGTCAAAAATAATAATGCCAACCTAGTCGTTCAATCGAAACTCAATTTGTAGCTCATTTGCTCAATGCGATACCAATTTCGCTTGTAAACAATTAACTCATGTTTCGCGCTAAAACCCAATCGCGACTTGATAAAATTAGACCAAACTTTTCAGATCACTCCTATAATTCATTATCAAAATCTCGGAAGTATCGAAATCGAATTTCGATCTCTAGAACTAAAAATGGACCTTTGGATCATTACATGCTTATGCTCAAAACACCAAACTCTTCCAAAAACACTTCCAAAATTCATCTGAGCCTATGGGACCCCAACCAAGTATACTAACAAGTCGCATAATATGACACAAACTTAGTCGATGCCTCAAATTATATTGAACAATACTAAAACACGAATCGCACCCTAATTCAAGCTTATTCAAAACTAACAAAAATCCAAATTCTACATTTGATGCCAAAACCTATCAAATCAACTTAGATTGACCTCAAATTTTGCACACAAGTCATAAATGACATAACTGAGTTGTTCTAATTTCCAGAATTGGATTTCGATCCCGATATCAAAAAGTCAACTCCTCGGTCAAACTTCTAACTTAAATTTTTATTTTAGCCATTTCAAGCCTAATTTAACTACGGACCTCAAATAAATATCCGGATACACTCCTAAGTCCAGAATCACCATATGGAGCTATTAGAACCATCAGAATTCCATTTTGGGGTAGTTTACACATAATTCACCATTCGGTCAATTATTTCAACTTAAGCTTCCAAAATGAGAATTGTTCTTTCAATTAAATCCCGAATCATCCGAAAACCAAACTTGACCTCCCTCGCAAGTCATAATACACATTTCAAAGCTGCTCGAGACCTTATGCCACCGAACGGAACGCTAATTCTCAAAATGACAAGTCGGGTCGTTACATTCTCCCCCACTTAAACATGTGTTAGTCCTCGAACGTGCCAAGAGTTGTTACTAAACCTTCAAATCACTATTTCACCTTATCACGCACATACCCGGGGGTGATCCCACGTCACCCTATTCCATATAGGAACGATGACACCACATAATCAAAATTACTAATTTAGCATTAACCCATAAACCATGGAATCCAATTTCCAACATCCAAATATTTTCTTTTTAAGACCCGAATCTCACATCTACACTTTCTATGAGTCTTAACAAGCTGTATTAAGCCTTAGCCATAACTCAAGATGTAGTCACATGATATACCACACAACCCGCATACTCGCAATAGTTTCTAATCACAGTAACTGCTAAAAAAACAAACCCGATACCGGTATTAAACCCCATATCAAACAATACCTCATTCCAAAACCTTCGTACACTGCCGATAATGAATGAAACACGCGAAATTTCACAACCACTTACCAGATCAACAAGTCACATAGCTTTCCCTTGTTCAACAAGTACCATAGCCAATTATTTAAGTCGAATTCTAAATTATTCTTCCAACACGCTATAATCAAACCTGATAGTGTCCATTCTGGGTCCAATGACCTTATATCACCAAGCACAACTATTCTAGATATTCCGGTGTAATCCTGCCTTTCTGGTACCGAACATTATTTAAAACCAACTCATCAAATTCTGTGAGAAGAACATATGTGTGTGCATGTGCACATTTTGTTTTCTCAAATTGCCCTGATTTGGCGATAGCATAGCATGTAGAGGAATGAAACAATTAATTAGATAAACGATCAAGGAAACGGAAATTCCACACACTACACGGACAACTCACGTGCTAACAATAGAACCTGCACGGACAACTCACGTGCCAATAATATAATCCGCTCGGTATAGTCCTTGGCCTCCAGTCCAAATATATCATATGGGAGCATTTAAATAGGTATACATGTATATGATGAGTAGGATAAGATTCTCATGTTCCTGGACTGGTATAAATGACATGCTAAAGTGTAGGCATGCACAAAGTGTGCTATCGTAGCTCAAATCGAAAACATTTCATCACTGAGGCATTTATCAAGTTCATTCAGGGATTTTAACTCCTATGTAGCCTCAATCACGGCTCAAATAGCTCACACAATGTTACAGATATGAGAAACATCATAGCATAAAGCTCAACAATCGATTCCAGGCTTATTATAGCCCAAACGCAATCTGAGCATGGATAAATAGCCCTCTAAAAAGTCCTCAATGACTTAACCATAACACATTCTATTATCTAGTTAACTTGGCCACACCTTCACAGTCCGCGACCCCGAAACAATTTGCTTCTGCAAACTCCCAGTCCCCCAAATTCATATAACACATGAACCACCGTAACTGATCCCAACTCTAACACTCGAATTACTAATACATCTTTCATGCACGATCATCCCACGGGGAATACTTTCATAATTCTTCCGTGCCACATAGCATTAATTTTAATATTAGCAGTCTATCAACCAGGTGAGTACCGCAATACCAATGAACATCCGTAAGTCAAAACATAATGTGCCTTTTGAAATGCGCACCTTTCTCAGGGATTACCGAGCAGTTATAACATTCATCTAAATATCTGAAACTGACCATTCTGTCCAAAATTCGTGATCATCCTTTCATGAATGGACTGGCACCTTGTACATGCAAATCTAAATCCCGCACAACACACCACATTTATCATGTGAAAAGCACGGGAATCTCATTATAAACTGAGTCCAGTAAATTACATACCTTATTAGTTAGAAACCTTTCTCTTGCTTCTTTCTAGGAGGAAATCACAATACACAACACGTTCCCCACACCGGTAGAAAATATTCGGCTCAAACCATGGTAGAAACCATCAAGAACACTTTGAAATCCATCTGCACATAACCAAGCTATCAGAACTGAATTCCTCTAACTCGACCAAGCCACACAGGTCACCAAATTCGAGAGTATTGCCACAAAACACCAGTAAAGCCCCACCTCATCATAAGAACCAAAAGAACCGAGCATACCATTACTATACTGATCTAGCACGTTACCCGTTTGTCCTATTTTCTCTGAGTTTTTCCTGAATTACCCTCAAGTTGATATTTCTCCTTGTCAGAACACTACTATCCTTGCCCAAAGCTCACTACAAGATATCCTAACATAAAACCACACCGCCCTAAGGCCCATAAGCCATTGTATTCTTCTTAAGAACCCCCATAAGTACCACAACTGAAACGCCCATTTTGAAAATACCTTATGTGAATTTAAAATTGTTCTTTTACCTTTCTTATATTGGAATGTAGAATCCATAGTCATAAAGAATTACCACAAGTCCTGGCACCATCAAATATAAATCTCAGATTCTATCCATACCCAAATCCGGAAAAATTCTCGATTGCTATATATAAATCTCGAACCCATTAGAACCTTCTAGAGAGTCATCCACTCTGATCAAAACTAAATTGCACCGCCCAAATGGGCTGAAAGACACATGCTCCCTTAGCTTAACAACACTTAGAGAAGTAACCCTGCCTTAACATCACCTATCAAATTCATACTTCGTGCATACTATATCCAACAATAACAACTCGATCATCCAATGATTTTCATATACTCGTAAAGTGCTATATAACATGTATTCAAGAATTTCTTTACTCGAGTCATCCTCGATCTCAATATCTGCAAGTCATAACCGATTCACATGTATGCCTCAAACCGAAACCAGTACAACACATAACCATAAAATCAAATCGTCAATAGTAGGCTCCCCTACTTGGCTCAAAGCCATAAATTAAAACACCCGATAACTTAGAATACCCATACTCTATTACTGCCATAATACCGCAATCAGTTCAACGAAAATTATTCTCAAGCTCATGCAACACCAACCATAAAAATGCATCAATCATCCGCTAAACTCGCATTCATTCTCTTGACACTCAAGTCAACTTTCTCAACCAGATTCAAATTCGAGTCTAAACACCTATGCCCCGTTGGCAGAAAAGAAACTCTCCACTCAACATTATAAGGAACATACCTACGTAGATTACTCCACAGGGGATAACCCACATGCTTAGCCTCAAATTACTATGCAATCACGTAATATTTCTGAGTCCAAACTCATTAACAAGACATGAGAATTTAATTTGTCCCACAATTTAACAAGGTGGAAGATCCTTCAATACACTCATAATTCAAGACTGTACGTCAAATCAAGATAGAAATCAAGTACTCAATAGCAAACTCTTGAGTCATAAGTAAACTTTATTCGTCACATTCAACCCATCTGAACATATCCCGCAATCACATCATACTTATCATATAGCCATTCAACCGCTCATCGAGCCATAAAGTCCACTCATAGGGATACCTATCGGATATATGAGTCCAAATGTACAAGTTTACACAGCTGAAGCTACCAAGATTAAGCTATGGTCTAACCCTGGCCTCAAGTCCTCCAGACTGGCCCATCACCAAAACACATAATACATATCACGAATCTCGTTCATGGAATCACAAGCCGGTGATGCACAACTGATACCGAGCTCTCACATGCATACACGAATGTGTGGAAGGAATTCAAAGAGTTATGTTTCAAGAAGAATCAATTCTGCACGATAGAATACAAGAAAGTGAAATTTTCCTAAGGGTTTAGCAACCTCTCAATGATAAGTACAGATGTCTCTGTACCGATCCGCAAGACTCTATTAAACCTGCGCATGACTCGTGACCTATGTAACCTATAACTCTGATACCAACTTGTCACGACCAAAAGTCTCACCTGTCGTGATGGCACCTATCTCAATACTAGGCAAGCCGACAATCTCAATAAAATACCATATCATTTAAATTTGAAAACATAATATTTAAATTCAGCGAAAGAAATCTCACAAATATAGATATAAACACTCCCAAAATCCAATGTCACTGAGTACATGAGCATCTAATATAATACAAAGTCTGACTGATAAAAATACTGTCTGACAGTATAGAACAATACAATAATTGAGAGAAAGAGAGAGTCAAGGTCAGCGGACGCCAGGCAGCTACCTTGATAGTCTCCAATAGATAACACTCTGAGATCTAACAGTCGCAGTTTCCGAAAGCACCTGGATTTGCACACGAGGTGCAGAGTGTAGTATGAGTACAACCAACTCAATAAGTAACAAGACTAACCACTAGGCTGAAAGTAGTAATGAGCTCCGCTGGTACAGTCCAGTACATAAATAATAGTACAGAAATTTAGGCATGCTTTCAAGTTCAACAGTTAAAATCAGTACTAGCAAAATAGATCAATTCTGCATGATATGAGGAATGTGACATCTCAGTGAAAAGACCTCATGTACTACTGGTCACTAATCATTCGGTCACTCAGTACTGTTTATGGCCAATCCAGCCCAGGGATATTCCATCCCATATATATTTACGCATCGACTAACAGTCAGTTATTCAGTACCATATAAGGCCAATCCAGCCGTAGGGTAATTTATCCCCAAATATAAATGATACGGACAAGATCCATGTCCAGGAAAAATTCATTAAAATATAAATAAGTAAGGCAAGTCCATGCCGTGGGAAGTCCATCCTGAATATATAATCATCTACTCTCACCAGGGTTGTGTACAGACTCCGGAGAGGCTCCTTCAACCCAAGCGTGATATAAAGCCGTTATGGCCTACTGCAGCCGGGCAGTCCTGATCCATATAATAATAAAGCCTACAAGGCCTGCTGCGGCATGCAGCCCGATCCCATAATAATAAAGCCTATAAGTCCCGTTGCGGCGTGCAGCCCGATCCCATGATAATAATAATATATATAAAGCCGATATGGCCTGCTGCAAGCGGGCAGCCCCGATCCCATAAATATCCTCACAATGGATGAGCATGACTGAGTATAAAATGTACATTCTTAAATAATTAATTCAATATTAACACGACCCTATAGGTCCCAAAATATCGGCACATAGTCTAAGCATGATCTTTAATATGAGCCTCAGCTCAATTTCTCTAACACGTGGAGGATACGCGGATAATAACATGATTCTTTTATTTTACAACTCCACAACATTTATTTAAGTCACAATTTCTATGGTGCACGCCCACACACTCATCACCTAGCATGTGCGTCACCTCACACAATTGATATAACACAAAATTCAGGATTCATACCCTCATAACCAATTTTAGAAGTGTTACTTACTTCAAACAGCATAATTGTTTATTTCGCTATGCCTTTACCTCATGAATTTGCCTCCAAACGCCTTGAATCTAGCCACAAATAATTTGATTCAGTCAATAACATTTATTGGAATTAATTCCATAAGAAAATACTAATTTTCCAACAAAATCCAAAATTTAGTTCAAAAATTGCCCGTGCGTAACGACCCGGCCGGTCGTTTTGAGAGTAATAGCCCTGATCCCATGTTTACTACTTTCTGTGTATCGGTTTACTTATGTGACTTGCCGGGAGGTCTTGTTTTTGGTTTCAGAGTGGTTTGGGACACTTAGTCCCTAAAACGGAAGATTAAGTCTTCGGATTTTGATCGTAGCCAGAACTATGTGAAGACGACTCCGGAATGCAGTTCCGTCGGTTCCGTTAGCTCCGTTGGGTGATTTTGGACTTAGGAGCATGTCCGGACTATAAATTTGAGGTCTGTAGCTAATTTAGGCTTGAAATGGCGAAAGTCAAATGTTTGGGAAGTTTGACCGGGGGTTGACTTTTTGATATCGGGGTCGGATTCTAATTCCGAAAGTTGGAGTAGGTTTGTAATATTGAATATGACTTATGTGCAAAATTTGAGGTCAATCGGACGTGGTTTGGTAGTTTTCGGCGTTGTTTGTTGAATTTGAAAATTTAAAAGTTCTTTAGGCTTGAATCCGGGTCTAATTGGTGTTTTAATGTTGTTTTGAGTGATTCGAAGATTCTACCAAGTTTGCATGGGATTATACGACTTGTTGGTATGTTTGGTTAGGGTCCTGGTGGGCCTCGGGGGTGTTGCGAATGCCCATCAGAAGAAAATTTGGACTTAGGCATTGCTTGTTTCTTCTAGTGTTCTGGTGTTCCGCACTTGCAGTGGGAGCCCGCAGGTATGGCCCTGCAGAAGTGAAGAGGAGGCCGCAGATGCAGGCAAGGCTGGGTTGGACTGGAAGCACAGGTGCGATGTTAGGAGCGCAACTACGAAACCGCAGATGTAGAAGTGGAGGCACAAATGCGGAAAAAAGGCCTGAGTGGGAAGGATCGCAAAAGCGGGCAAGGCCCGCAGATGCAGAATCTGGGAGCTTAAGTGGGATCCGCACCTGCGATGGAATTTTCGCAGATGCGGCAGGATGTCCGCAGGTGCGGTTTTGTTGGGCAGAACCTATAAATAGAAGACTTCAAGATTTTTCACCATTTTCACATTTTGGAACTCAAATTTTGGAGGATTGTGGGGAGGATTTTGAAGTGTTTGCTGAGGTAAGTTCCTTTTGCCGATTTATCTTCAATAATGGTGTTTACTCACTGATTTTACACCGAGTTGGTGAATTTTTGAGGTGAGATTTGGGAGATTAGGGCTTGGGAATTAGAGAGTGAATTTTGGGGTTTTGGAGGGGCAAATGATGTCGGATTATGATAATTTGGTATGGTTGGACTCGTGAGTGAATGGGATTTCAGGTTTTGTGACTTTTGTTTGGTTTCGAGACATGGGTCCGAGGGGGCGGGTTTGAGCCTATTTCGGATTTTGGCTTATAATTTCGTATTTTTTTTTGTGGAATAGATTCTTTTAGCTTATATTAATTATATTGTACTGCTTGTGGCTAGATTGGGGGCGTTTGGAGATTGATTCGAGAGGCAAAGGCATCGCAGAGTAGGATTTTTGCACGGTTTGAGGTAAGTAATAATTTTAAATCTGGTCCTGAGGGTATGTAACCCCGAATTTTGGTATGATGTGACTATTTTGGAGGTGACACACATGCTAGGTGACGGGCGTGTGGGCGTGCACCGTGGGGGATTGTGACTTGGTCCATCCTGTGAGACTATAAAGTCGAATAGCCTATTGTTAATTACCTGCTCTCTCTGTGTAATAGAAATTTGACTGCAAATCATGTTAGAGATCATGCTTAGGCTATGTGATGGTACTGTTGGGATCCGCAGAGGTCGCGTACTTATTAAAGTATTTGCTAATTGCTATCTTGTACTCAGTCATGATTTTACTTGCGTATCATATATCAGTCTCTTCTTGATTCTTGTTGATGCACTATGTTATTTTTGTTAGGGCTGATCTTTATGATTTATGAGAGCCAGAGAGACTAGGAAGGTTGGTGACTGAGTTAGGGCCTAAATGCCGAGCTGTGAGCTATATGTATGTATATGGATTGGGTTGCACGCCACAACGAGCCTTATGGATATTTATATGGGATCGAGGTGCACGCCGCAACAATATAGCGCTTGGGCTGAAGGAGCCCCTCCAGAGTCTGCATAACCCCAGTGAGCGCAGGTACCTATTGAGTGTGAGTACTGAGGGTTGTGAGTCGAGTGATTGAGCTGTTATGACGAGTTGAGTGTCGGTTGCTCTAAGAGGCTGTACTTGTTTTCATTTGTTGATGCACTTAGTTGCTATCTATCATTGTTGTGAAATTTCGAGAGATTTTATATCCGGATTACCTGCATTATAATTGTATAAAATGATTTGACTTCAACTGTCGGATTTGAAAGCATGTCTATTCTTTGCTGGAATTATTGAAAATGAACTGTATTTGTATAGCTCGTCACTACCTTCTCAGTCCCTTATTTATTTCTGTTACTTGCTGAGTTGGTTGTACTCATGCTACACCATGCACTTCATGTGCAAATACAGGTGTGTTTGATCATGGAGGTCGTTGAGTTCGTGCGCGATCGAGTACCGGAGACTATGATGTAGCTGCCAACGTCCGCAGACCTTGTCTCTCCTTCTATGTTTTTCTTTCTTTCTATATTGATACTAAGACACTGTTTGTATTAGACTGGATATCTAGATGCTCATGACTCAGTGACACCCCGATGTCGGGCTATTTATCCGTACTTATGCTTTGGGTTTTACCCCATTTTTTTTAAAGACTCCGGTTATCTTAAATATATTAATTCATTTCTGTTAAATATTGAAAGTGTTTTGGAGATGTCGAACCCTTAGGAAATTTCACATTCTTGAATTCTAGTCGTGCGAATCTGTTGATTCTGGTGACTACACATTTGTTGTTTCATTCTCTCACAAATGGTGAGGACTCGTACTACGGGGCAGGACAGACAACCACCAGTACCGCCAGCCAGGGCCACGAGAGGCCGAGGTTGCGGTAGAGGCTACGATAGGGGCAGAGGTGCAGTCCGCACAGCAGCTGGGGCATCACCTACAAACCCACCAGTTGCCCCTGTTTAGGAGCAGGCTCCAGTTATCGACGAGCCAGTGGGACCAGCTCAGACACCACCCGTGCCCATTGTGATTCCAAGCCTTTAGGAGGCCTTAGCTCAGATTCTGACCGTGTGTACCAATCTTGGTCTGGCGATCTCTGTTCCGGCAGCAGCAGCCATTTCTCAGGCCGGGGGAGGTGCTCAGACTCTCACCGCCCACACACCAGAGCAGGTGGTACAGGGATTCCAGACACCGGGGGCACCACCAGCCCAGCCGATTGCCACGACTCAAGATTATGTTGTTCCTAATATGCCTGAGGATAAGCAATGTAGATTGGAGAGGTTTGGGAGGCTCCAGCCTCCATCTTTCTGTGGTACAGAGGGAGAGGATGTACATGGTTTCTTGGAAAGGTGTTAGAGTATACTTCGTACGACAGGTATTCTGGAGACTAGTAGGGTCTCGTTCACTACCTTTTAGTTCTCAGGGGCTGCATTCAGTTGGTGGGAAGCTTACGAGAGGCGTAGGCTGGTCGGCGCAGCACCCCTTACCTAGCATCAATTCTCCGTTCTCTTTCTGGAGAAGTTCGTGCCTCAGTCCCGCAGAGAGGAGCTGCGCAGGCAGTACGAGTAGCTTCGTCAGGGCGATATATTTGTGATGCAATATGAGATGAGATTTTCAGAGTTGGCCTGTCATGCTATCTGGTTGGTTCCCACAGACAGGGAGAGGATCAGGAGGTTCATAGATGGCCTCACTTTTCAGCTGTGATTTCTTATGACTAGAGAGAGTGTTTGGTGATATTGTTTATGAGGTTGTCGACATTGCTCATCATATTGAGATGGTTCGCAGCCAGGAGCGGGATGAGAGGGAGGCCAAGAGGCCTCGTGGGCAGGGTGGATTTAGTAATGTTCCTTCTGGGGGCAGTTTAACCATGGTAGGGGTCGTCCTTTTAGACATGCTCAGATGGCTCGCCCAGTCCATCGTGGGGAATCATCTGGCCATGGTTCACATAGTTATCAACAGAGCTATTCATATCTCAGTTCTCTCCCAGCTCAGAGTTCGTCCCGTGCTCCATCGGGTCAGGGCTCGTCTATGCCAGGTCCTTCTACAAATTATCCAGGTGCTCGGGGCTCCCTTCAGTTCCCTGCACCAGCCCCGAGGAGTTTCTATAAGTGTGGAGAGTTTGGACATATCAGGAGATATTGTCCCCGCCTTACAGGAGGTCTGGCTTAGCAGAGAAGCCAGTCTACGACATTAGCGCCAGTTTCTTCACCACCCGCTCAGCCAGCTCGGGGTGGACCCAGTCAACTAGGGACCGCCCAAGAGGGGGAGGCCGATCATAGGGCAGCCAGGATCGTTTCTATGCTCTTCCTACCAGACCAGATGCCATTTCTTCAGATGTTGTGATTATAGGTATTGTCTCAGTTTGCCATAGAGATGCCTATGTATTTTTTGACCCTGGTTCCACTTATTCATATGTGTCCTCATATTTTGCTCATTATCTGGTTATGCCCCGTGAGTCTCTAGTTGCATCGGTTCATGTATCCAATCTAGTGGGCGATACTATCATTGTGGACCGTGTATATCGATTATGTGTGGTGACTATTGGGATTCTGGAGACTAGAGTGGATCTCTTGTTGCTTAGTATGGTCGATTTTAACGTGATTTTGGGTATGAATTGGTTGTCTCCATGTCATGCCGTTTTAGATTATCACGTTAAGACTGTGACATTGGCGATGACGGGGTTGCCGAGGGTTGAGTGGAGTGGCTATATAGACTATGTTCCCAGAAGGGTGATTTTATACTTGAAAGCTCAGCGGATGGTTGAGAAAGGTTGTCTATCTTATCTGGCCTTTGTGAGGGATGTTAGTGCAGAGACCCCTGTTATTGATTCTGTTCCGGTGGTGAGAGATTTCCCGGATGTGTTTCCTGCAGACTTGTCGGGCATGCCGCCCGACAGGGATATTGATTTGGGTATTAATTTGGTGCCAAGTACTCAGCCTATTTCTATTCCACCGTATTTTATGGCACTGGCGGAGTTGAAGGAATTGAAGGAACAGCTTCAGGAACTCCTTGTTAAGGGGTTTATTTATCCTAGCTTGTCACCTTGGGGTGCACTATTTCTATTTGTGAACAAGAAGGATGGTACTACGCGAATGTGCATTGATTACAGACAATTGAACAAGGTCACAATCAAGAACAAGTATCCCTTGTCGCGTATTGATGATTTGTTTGACTAGCTTCAGGGAGCGATGGTGTTCTCCAAGATTGATTTCAGGTCTGGGTATCACCAGCTGAAGATTCGGGACTAAGATATTCTTAAGATAGCTTTCAGGACCCGATATGGCCATTATGAGTTCCTTGTGATGTCTTTTGGGTTGACCAATGCCCCAGCATCGTTCATGCATTTGATGAACAATGTGTTTCAGCCTTATCTTGACTCGTTTGTTATTGTATTCATTTATGACATCCTGGTGTACTCTTGTAGCGAGGAAGAGTATGCTCAACATCTAAGGATTGTGTTACAGCGATTGAGGGAGGAGGAGCTTTATACAAAGTTCTCCAAGTGTGAGTTTTGGCTCAGTTCAGTGGCGTTCTTGGGGCACGTGGTGTCCGGTGAGGGTATTCAGGTAGATCCGAAGAAGATAGAGGCGGTGCAGAGTTGGCCCAGACCGTCCTCAGCCACGAAGATTCGGAGCTTTCTTGGGTTGGTGGGCTATTACCGTCATTTTGTGGAGATTTCTTGGATTTAGAGCTTTCTTGGGTTGGCGGGCTATTAAGGAGATTCAGAACTAAATTTACCCGGAAGGATGCTCCTTTCAGGTGGTCGGATGAATGCGAGGAGAGCTTTCAAAAGCTCAAGACTGCTTTGACCACGACTTCAGTTCTAGTTCTACCATCAGCTTCTGGTTCTTACATTGTGTATTGTGATGCCTCGCTGATCGATATTGGACGTATTCTGATGCAGGAGGGTAGAGTGATTGCTTATGCTTCACGCCAGTTGAAGCCCCATGAGAAGAACTATCTTCCAGTAGCAGAGAGGCCATTGACATTGGATGCTCAAGCCTTAGCCAGCCGGTTTGTTAGATTGGATGTTTCTAAGCCGAGTCGAGTATTGGCTTGTGTGGTTTCTCGGTCTTCTCTTTATGATTGTATCAGGAAGCGTCAGTATGATGACCCTCATCTGCTTGTCCGTAAGGACACGGTCCAGCACGGTGATGCTAAGGAGGTTACTATTGGGGATCATAGTGCATTGAGGATGCATGGCAGGCTATGTGTGCCCAATGTAGATGGTCTGCGTGAGTTGATTCTCCAAGAGGCTCATAGTTCGCGGTATTCTATACATCCGGGTGCCGCGAAGAAGTATCAAGACTTGAGACAACATTACCGGTGGAGGAGAATGAAGAAGGACATAGTGGAGTATGTAGCTCGGTGCCTCAATTGCCAGCATGTGAAGTATGAGCATCAGCGACCAGGTGGGTTGCTTTAGAAGTTAGAGATTCTGGAGTGGAAATGGGAGCGGATCACTATGGATTTCGTTGTTGGGCTTCCATGGACTCAGCAGAAGTTTGATATAGTTTGGGTGATTGTGGATAGGAAGACCAAGTCATCTCATTTCATTCCTGTGATGACTACCTATTCTTCTGAGCAGCTGGCTCGCGTGTACATCCATGAGATCATCAGGATTCATGGCGTAC
Organism: Nicotiana tomentosiformis; assembly: GCF_000390325.3. Lineage (NCBI taxonomy): Eukaryota > Viridiplantae > Streptophyta > Magnoliopsida > Solanales > Solanaceae > Nicotiana > Nicotiana tomentosiformis. The sequence goes on along the minus strand of NC_090815.1, from coordinate 133,698,991 downwards.
TAGTATCTATCATTTCTGACTGGTGTACGCAGTTTACATCACGATTCTGGTGGGCTGTAGAACTTCAGTTAGGTACTTGAGTGGAGTTGAGCATAACATTTCACCCTTAGACGGACGGACAGTTCGAGCACACTATTCAGATATTATAGGATATGCTCCTTGCGTGTGTGATGAAGTTTGGGGGTTCGTGGGATCAGTTCTTGCCACTAGCGGAGTTTGCTTACAACAACAGTTATCAGTCGAGCATCGGGATGACACCATATGAGGCTCTGTATGGTAGGCGGTGTAGGTCTCCAGTAGGTTAGTTCGAGCAGGGAGAGGCTAGATTATTGGGTACAGACTTGGTTCAGGATGCTCTAGAGAAGGTTAAGGTGATTCAGGATAGACTGCGCACAACCCAGTCCAGACAGAAGAGTTATACGGATCGGAAGATTTGCGATGTTGCATTCGTTGTTAGAGAGCGGGTCTTGCTCTGGTTGTTACCCATGAAGGGTATTATGAGGTTCAGAAAGATGGACAAGTTGAGCCTGAGGTTTATCGGTCCATTTGAGGTATTGCGATGTGTTGGAGAGGTTGCTTATGAGCTTGCCTTGCCTCCCAGTCTAGCAGGAGTTCATCCAGTATTCCATGTTTCTATGCTCCGAAAGTATCACGTCGATCCGTCTCACGTGTTGGATTTTAGCTCAGTCCAGTTGGACAATGATTTATCTTATGTTGAGGAGCCGGTGGCGATCTTGGATAGGCAGGTTCGAAAGCTAAGGTCGAAGAATATTGCTTCTGTGAAGGTTCAGTGGAGGGTTCAATCATTTGAGGAGGCAACTTGGGAGACCAAGCATGATATGCGCAACCGTTATCTTCATCTTTTCATCACTTCAGGTATATCTCTATGCTCGTTCGAGGATGAACGATTATTTTAAGAGGGGGAGGATGTAACGACCTTGCCGATCGTTTTGAGAGTAATAGCCCCGATCCCCTATTTACTGCTTTCCCTGTATCTATTTCTGCTTATGTGACTTGTCGGGAGGTCTTGTTTTTGGTTTCGGATTATTTTGGGATACTTAGTCCCTAAAACAGAAGCTTAAGTCTTAGGATTTTGACCGTAGTTGGAACTGTGTGAAGATGACTCCGAAATGGAGTTTTGTCGGTTCTGTTAGCTCCGTTGGGTGATATTGGACCTAGGAGCATGTCCGGACTGTAAATTTGAGGCCTGTAGCTAATTTAGGCTTGAAATGGCGAAAGTCAATTTTTTTAGAAGTTTAACCGGGGGGTTGACTTTTTGATATTGGGGTCTGATTCCGATTTTGGAAGTTGGAGTAGGTCCGTAATGTTGAATATGACTTGTGTGCAAAATTTGAGGTCAATCAGACGTGGTTTGGTAAGTTTCAGCGTCGTTTGTGGAATTTGAAAGTTTAGAAGTTCTTTAGGCTTGAATCCGGGTGTAATTGGTGTTTTGATGTTGTTTTGAGTGATTCGAAGGTTCGACTAAGTTCACATGGGGTTATATGACTTGTTGGTATGTTTGGTTGGGGTCCTAGGGACCTGGGGGGTGTTTCGGATGCCCATCGGAAGGAAATTTGGACTTAGGCATTGCTGATTTCTTCTGGTGTTCTGGTGTTATGCACCTGCGGTGGGAGCCCGCAGGTGCGGCCCTGCAGAAGCGACGAGGAGGATGCAGATGCGGGCAAGGCTGGGTTGGACTAGAAGCACAGGTGCGAGGTTAGGAGTGCATCTGGGAAACCGCATATGCAGAATGGGAGGCACAGATGCGGAAAAGGCCTGGGTGGGAAGGATCGTAGAAGCGGTCAGGGCCCACATGTGCGAATATGTGTCCGTAGATGCGGAATCTGGTAGCTTAAGTGGGATCCGCACATGCGAAGGAATTTCCGAAGGTGCGTTGTCGCTGATGCGACAAGAGGTCCGCAGGTGCGGTTTTGCTGGGTAGAGCCTATAAATAGAAGACTCCGAGATTTTTCACCATTTTTACATTTTGGAACTTGGATTTTTGGCAGACTTTGGGGAGGATTTTGAATTGTTTGCTGAGGTAAGTTACGTGTGCCTATTTATCTTCAATAATGGTGTTTGCCCACTGATTTTACACCTAGTTAGTGAGATTTTTAGGTGAGATTTGGGAGATTAGGGCTTGGGAATTGGAGAGTGAATTTTGGGGTTTTGGTGGGGCAAATGATGTCAGATTTTGATAAATTTAGTATGGTTGGACTCGTGAGTGAATGGGCTTTCGGGTTTATGACTTTTGTTGGGTTTCGAGAGGTGGGCCCGGGGGGCGGGTTTGAGCCTATTTCGGATTTTGGCTTATAATTTCGTGTTTTTCTTGTGGAACTGATTCTTTTAGCTTATATTAATTATATCGTACTGCTTGTGGCTAGATTCGAGGCATTAGGATATTGATTCGAGGGGAAATGCATCGTAGAGTAGGAAGTTTACGCGGTTTGAGGTAAGTAATAATTTTAAATCTGGTCCTGATAGTATGTAACCCTGAATTTTGGTATGATGTGACTATTTTGGAGGTGACGAACATGCTAGGTGACGGGAGTGTAGGGGTGCACCGTGGGGGATTTTGACTTGGTCTGTCCCATGAGACAGTAAAGTCGAATAGCCTATTGTTAATTACCTTCTCTCTCTGTGTTATAGAAATTTGACTACAAATCATGTTAGATATCATGCTTAGGCTATGTGATGGTACTGTTGGGACCCGCAGAGGTCACGTATTTGTTGAAGTATTTGCTAATTATTGTCTTATACTCAGTCATGGTTTTACTTGCATATCATATCTCAGTCTCTTCTTGATTCTTGTTGATCCACTATGTTATTTTTGTTAGGGCTGATCTTTATGATTTCTGAGAGCCCGAAAGACTAGAGAGGTTGGTGACTGAAATAGGGCCTGAGTGCCGAGCTGTGAGCTATATGTAAGTTTATGGATCGGGTTGCATGCCGCAACGAGCCTTAGGGATGTATATGGATCGGGTTATATGCCGCAACGAGCCTCAGGGCTATATATATATATATATATGGATCGGGTTGCATGCCGCAACAAGCCTTATGGCTATTTATATGGGATCGGGCTGCACGCCACAACGATATAGCGCTTGGGCTGAAGGAGCCCCCCGGAGTCTACACAACCCTAGTGAGCGTATGTACCTATTGAGTGTGAGTACTAAGGGTTGAGAGCCGAGTGATTGAGCTGTTATGACGAGTTGAGTGTTTGTTGCCCTGAGAGGCTGTACTTGTTTTCATTTGTTGATGCCCTTAGTTGCTATCTGTCATTGTCATGAAATTTCTGAGAGATTTTATATCCGAATTACCTACACTGTAATTGTATAAACTGATTTGACTTGAACTGTCGGATTTGAAAGCATGTCTATTATTTGCTGGAATTATTAAAAATGAATTGTATTTGTATAGCTCGTCACTACCTTCTCAGTCCCTTATTTATTTTTGTTACTTGCTGATTTGGTTGTACTCATGCTACACCCTGCACTTCATGTGCAAATCCAGGTGTGTTTTATCACGGAGGTCGTTGAGTTCGTGCGCGATCGAGTATCGGAGACTACGAGGTAGCTGCCGGCATCCGCAGACCTTGTCTCTCCTTCTATGTTTTTCTTTCTGTATTGATACTTAGACACTGTTTGTATTAGACTAGATATCTAAATGTTCATGACTCAGTGACACCCCCATGTTGGGCCATTTTTCCGCACTTATGCTTTGGGTTTTACCCCTTTTGTTTTTTAAAGACTCTAGTTATCTTAAATATATTAATTCATTTCTGTTAAATGTTGAAAGTGTTTTGGAGATGTCGGCTTACCTAGTATCACGATAGGCACCATCACAACGATTTAGGTTTTGGGTCGTGACACCGTAGGGCCCACATATCGGAATTTGACGAAACTCATAAAATCCGACAACCCATTTAATTACAAGTCCAACCATACCAGTTTTATCAAATTCCGATAACAACTCGACCTCCAAATCTACAATTTTCATTCTTGAAAAGTTTTGAGAAAAACTTGATTTCTTCCATTTAAATCCTAAATAATTGATGAATATAACCATGGATTTATGGAATATAATCACTTTTGGATATAGGACACTTACCTAGGTCGAAGTCATGAAGAAATCCTCAAAATCGCCCAAGAACCGAGCTCCAAAAATCCAAACGAAATGAAGGAAATGACCATTTTTGGTCCTTAAGTTTCTGCCAATCCGTCACTAAAGGTCCATTTTCCGTCACTAAAAGTCCACACCAGAACTTGCTTGCAGCAGCAGTTATTGTTTTCACTAAAAAGGCTCTAACTCCGTCATACGAACTCGGAATTCGATGATTCTTGTTCCTATGAGTTGCAAATAATAATACAAACCTAGTCGTTTAATCAAAACTCAATAGCTTAATGTGATAACAATTTTGCTCGTTAAACAATTAACTTATATTTCACACTAAAACCCAATCGCGACTTGATAAAATTAGACCAAACTTTCCAGATCACTCCTACAATTCATTATCAAAATTCCGAAAGTCTCAAAATTGAATTTCGATCTCTAGAACTAAAAATGGACCTTTGGATCATTACATGCTTATGCTCAAAATACCAAACTCTTCCAAAAACTCTTCCAAAACTCATCTGAGCCCATGGGACCCCAACCAAGTATACTAACAAGTCCCATCATATGACACAAACTTAGTCGATGCCTCAAATTATATTGAACATCAATAAAACACGAATTGCACCTCAATTCAAGCTTATTCAAACTAACAAATTCCAAATTCTACATTCGATGCCGGATCCTATCAAATCAACTTCGATTGACCTCAAATTTTGCACACAAGTCATAAATGATATAACTGAGTTGTTACAATTTCCAGAATCGTATTTCGATCCCGATATCAAAAAGTCAACTCCCCGGTCAAACTTCCAACTTAAATTTTTATTTTAGCCATTTCAAGCCTAATTTAACTATGGACCTCAAAATAAATATCCGGATACTCTCCTTAGTCCAAAATTACCATATGAGGCTATTGGAACCATCAGAATTCCATTTCGGGGTCGTTTACACATAATTCACCATCCTGTCAATTATTTTAACTTAAGCTTCCAAAATAAGAATTGTTCTTTCAATTAAATTCCGAATCATCTGAAAACAAAACTTGATCACCCTCGCAAGTCATAATACATATTTCAAAGATGCTCGAGACCTTAAGCCACCGAACGAAATGCTAATTCTCAAAATGGCAAGTCTGGTCGTTACAACCATAGTAAACTAGAAGTTTACTTAGAGATAGCACATGCCATGATAAACTTGAAGGTTTCATTTGCCATTTTAAAATAAGCTATTTGAAAATTCAGCTAAGCATATACTGAAGAACTAGAAGATTCTTCAAAAATTCTCTTGTGTTACTTGTTTGCATAATAAATTGATTATACCAGCTAAAGTTGGGAGTAAAACCCCTGAATTCTGGAATATATAGAAGGTGAATATGGGCCCATTCAACTATCATGTGAACCACTTATAGATGCATATATGATATGGTTACATGTGTGTTTGTTGTCAACCTGCAGTTTGGCATTTGAAATTGCCATTCTCAATCAAGAGCATAATTTTCATATTATGAAATTAAGATAGTTCATCTTGATGATGCTGGTTTATATCCAAGCTAGTTTAGCATTGAATACCTCCTATTAATGGCTAAACTATTGCTTATGAGAAGAAAGCCTCATGTGTTGGTCTAAGATTTTTTAAATTGCATATAACAGCACTTGTATGCATCAGACCAATAAAATATGATAAGTCATCCACTCATAATTGGTTTAGGATCATAAATCAAATATTTTTACTAACTAATAACTTTTGATGTGTGGTATATAATTAATTTCTCTACTACATTGCACAAATATAGGTTTCCAAAGAAGATTAGGGATATGAGTTAGCTTTTCTAACATTTGGGGGATGGAATAAATAGTTGAAAAATATGTTATATGAATCGAATTATCATTAATATGATCATCACTTAGAACATAATTCAAGTCAAATGCCAGAAGCATTTGCTGATCCAAAATTAAATATCATATTTCAGCTACAAATGCTCCTATTAAAATTAAATTCCCTAAAGAATAAAGTTTACTGCACACATGAAGCGTAGTAAACCGATCGGTTCCAAAGGTAACAATCCTTGAAAAGGATATAAGCAAATGATCAAAATGATTATAATAAGGAGGAAATGAGCTAGCCCATGACATAATATTTCATGAAACTCTAGAAGAAGTTTAGATACCTGAAAATAAAGAAAGATATGAGATCTCAATAAGTTATGTCACTTGCGAACCGATATAAAATGATTGTCGATGATATATTTGATACAATATAGTGCACAACATTATAAAAGATTGTAAGGATCAGACTTGTAATCCAGACACCTGAAGATTTCATGCCATTTAGATGCAAGTCTTAACCTATATGACTCATTTGATCAAATTTATATAAAGATCCCTGAAGGATTAAAAATTCTTGAAGCATATAATTCAAAGTCTCGAGAAATGTACTCAATCAGATTACAAAAATCTTTGTATGATCTAAAACATTCAGGGCGCATGTGGTATAATCGCCTCACTGAATTAATGAATGGAGGTTATATAAATGATGGCATTTGTCCATGCGTTTTTACAAAAAAAAAAAACATCAGAGTTTGTTATACTTGTTGTTTATATTAATGACATAAATCTCATAGGAACTCCAGAAAAGCTCTAAAGGGAAAAACTTTGTCTTAGTGTGCAAATTGAATATTTAGCAGACGTGATCTTTATCCATCAATCAGTCTATATAGAAAAGGTCTTAAAATGCTTTTACATGGATAAAGCGCACCCATTAAGTACACCAAATGGGTGTTCGATCACTTGAAGTGAATAAGGAACTCGTGTCTCGCATGCTAGCTCTGCCCCTGGTCATATCAGCCTCTTTTTAAAATTAATAATTACAATACCAAAAATAAACATTAAAAGATATATACATATATTTAAAGATTTTATCATTTTTCACTTAGGAAGATGCTAAGTACTTAAATAAACTAGTTTTGAAAAGTATACATTTTAGGTGATTATGGACTGAATGGAGTTACACTAACCTTTCTCACAAGACAGACAAGTTATTTTGGAAATTCGAGAGGAAAAATAATTACGTAAAAGATTACTTGTTTATATTATGGAACAAGAAAGATTAAGCCAAATAATGTGAAAGAAACTCTTATATATGTTAATGGTCTTATTCCTTTGATATATATTTTGTGCCAGCAAAGCTTTTTAATAACAACCAATAAGTAATACTGTTTACCCTCAAAATCGGATAACAATTGAATTTGTTAGTAGTTTTAAGGATATGTGGATTAACTTGATACAAAAAAATAAATTAGATTGCAATTGAAATAAATAACGATAAATTAACTACAAACCACGTGAGTTGGATGATTTCAACGTGAGGAAGCAAACCACCCTTGAGTTGAATATACTTTTATTGACACAAAAATATCAAAGAGTAAGAACTTAGAGAACGTATTACTTATCAGTATATGTTGCAATGTCCGTAATGAATTGTCAAGTTCCCCTTATATATATTTGGGGAGATCTAATTTTTAATGTATTATTTTATTATTCTATTAAAGGCAAAAGTCTTTGATTTGCTCACTGTTGGTTCCCTTTTTGAGTTGTTCCGTGATTTCTTTCATAATGATTAGTTAATGACGAGAATTACGGACTCATGTAGGATGAGTTAGCAAAGCTTTCTTCTAGTCCGTTGGAAATATGACCTCGATTACCATGTTTAGATCTTTGGCGGATCGTATGGGGCGTTAGATCGATCTTCGAGCTCGACTTAACCCGATCACAAATTTTTCAACCCTGACCTAATCAGGGAGTTCGGAAACTCGATCGAATATCAAGCTCGGTTTTACCTGTATACAGATAGTCCCCTCATTTTTCAAAGAGTAGATGACGAGAAACGATATGAGCCTCAGACTCTTATTTCGATATATCATGACGCAAGTGACAAAAATATGACGTCAAAAACCCTTGTTTTTCGGAGAGTGGATGACGAGAAATATCATGACGCACTTCTGATTCTCACTCCGATAAATCATGACGGCGAATTCATGACGTAAATGGTAAGAATTGTTGAAACGTCCCGTCGGTCCAGTTTTCAAGGTATTAAATGTGTGTCAGTTAACGGTCGGCCGCTACAGGATGTGAACCGCCGTTTAGGAAAACTATAAATATCCTTCAATCCATTCATTAGAACTTTTACATTCAAACTCTTCTCTTATGTTTTAAGAAAGTTTCATCACCTTCATCTTCTGGTTTTCTAGCTTAGACTCAAAACTTCTTCTCCTCTAGTTCTTCAAATATTTACATAAGTTATCTACTAAACTCGCCTCCTCTTTTACCAACACTTTCGTTTTTCCACTGTTTATAAGAAATGACAAAGACTTCAAAGTTTGTTCCTCAAAAAGAAACCCATTCTTCCTCAAAACCATCTGAAAATGTTTCGCTTGCTGTTACTGAGGAACCAAAACCGGAACCCCCTCTAAAGTCGTGTGTCCCTGTGGGGTGCCCAACCGGGGCCGACTTCAAGATCGATAAAACCTCCTCGGTACCGGGCCGGTGCGAGCCGGTCTCGAGGTACATATGTATGATTACTGCTAGTGTCCTTGATACGGTCAATAAGGACTGTGACTGGTTCAACAAACTTGTAGTGGTCCCTACCCCCGAGGAATCAATCGCCACCCATGTGGAGGGTTTTTAAGTGTTTATATTTACCCTTTCATGCTGGTTCCTTTAGATCCAGTTATCATAGCCTTTTGCAAAAGTTATGAGGTGACTCTCGGGCGGATTCATTCTTCATTTTGGAGGATTGTGATTCTGCTTCGTTTCTTCGTGAGCAAGCTCGAGGAGTGTCCTTTTACCATCGACCACCTTATGCGAGGGGGATTAATCAAGCTCGCACGTCGATCCACTAATGCCCCCTTCTCGAGTATCGACGAGGATCGGGACCGAGGCTGGTTGGGCCGATTCATTCGAGTGAGGACCTCAGACTTAATCCCGGCTGCAGATATGCCATTTCCTGAGAAATGGAACATGAAACGTAAGTATAACTTTGCATTTAAAATTTCTTTTATTGTTTTTCTTTTTTCTCCCTTCTCATTGATATTTTGTGATAATGTAGTTGTTGCCCAGATGCCAGATCCAGTTCCTCGACACAAGGAGTGGATCGAAGGTATTGCAACAGAGAGATCTTACTCTAGCACTTATAGCTTGAGCTCTCGAAAGGTAGATGGGAGGCTCGTTCTCATGGTGAGAATTTTTCTTTAAGTTACCTTTGTCCTAACTTTCACGCCATCAATTTCTGAATTGTGTTACTTTCCCTTTGCAAGTTTATCAAAAGATATCAAAATGAGGCCTCCATCCGCTGGTGATGATATTTACACTGAGGCTCCTGCTCTGAAGCATGACAAAGAGAAGAAAAGTAAAAAGGCTACGAGTTCTTGGGGCCCTGAGAAGAAGAGGCCAAGAAAAAGATTAGCGCGTAAGCCCAAGGGAAATGTCGGTGGTCGAACATTGTTCCCGGACTCACTCTATCGATTGAGAGATGAGTCCGAGGGGGAAGGAGAGGCCTTTGAACTGGTGGCCAGTATGCCATTTCAGCTCGAAGGGCAAGGGGCCTCCGAACTAGGGATAGGCGAGGCCAGTTTTCATCAGGTCGGGGAGGCCGAAGGGAAGGCAGGAGCTGAGGCTTACCGTGATGCGGGAAAAGCATCGCAGGAAGCACTTGGTCTGATAGAGATTGTCGAGTCGCCATTGTTTATAGAGTCTATGTTTAACGAGGCCCAAGTAGCAAAAGAATGCCCCATCGAGGAAGCCCATAAATCGAAAGACCCTTTTCGCGGTTTTTTCGATGTTGTGGATTCGATGGCCACAAAGGATGCCATCGGATTTGGAGATTTAGAGATACAGAGGAATAGCTCTGCCTCTGAAGCAAGCGGGCCTTCCTCAAGCCCAAAATTGGTCAATCGATTCCCTGCCCCGAGTGCATATCCTGATTGGAAATGCACCGTTGTCTTTTCCCTTCCTAAGGATGCCCTGGTGGGAATCTCCAGTTATCTTCAATTCATGGTGACCAAAGAGGATCAAGCTAAAATGAATAAGGTGGAAGCGTCTTGCCTGTTCAATGAAGCTCAATAGGCGCTGAATCGGGTAACTTCGAATGTCCCTTCATTATGTATTTAGATTTAATTATGAATAATCGTAACACTATCCTTTGTGTTTGAAGGCCTCGGTGCTTCATCATGAGGCCTGCTTACAAGATTCTTAGTGATAAATCCCAGGCTGAGCTAGAAGTAGCTCGGAATGAGCATGTCGACCTGGTCAAGAAGGTAAGAAGAGTTCTTAAAGTTTGTAATGATAAGTCAAACTCAGTGGCTAACCATCCGAACCTACAGGTTCAAATGAAACTTGACCGGATCGAGCAGCTTCGAGGAGAGGTGGATACGGTCAAAGCCGAGGCGAAGAGTGGAAGAAGAACATGGATTGCTTAACTTCGGAGAAAGAGACTGCTCGGGCACAGTTTGCTTTGACTAAGGTTCAGCTTCGGGCTATAAAGGAGAAAAACTTGGTGCAACCTAAAAGGATCGAGGGACTCCAATCTCAGCTAAACTCAGTTGTTTCGGGTTAAGAGAATCTAGTCAAGGAGCTCGAGGCATCCAAGTCAGAGGTTGTCGTGGCCAAGATCGAGGCTGATGAAAGAGTGGCTCAATATAAGGGTGATATCGAGGCTATTCAGGAACAAGCAAGAAACATGGTGAAGCATGCGAGGTGGCAATCCCGAAGGGAGGCCCTCGAGGGAGTCCATTCTCGGAATTTTGACGTATTGGCTTAAATAAAAAATGCCAAGATATATAAAGCCAAGGCCAGGAAGCTGGCTTATCCCGAGGAAGATTCTGAGGGGTCTGAAAAGTCGGGTGGGTCCGATGGTGATGAAGACTTCGTGGGTGACTATGTAGCCCCCGATGAAGAGTAGGTCATTTAGGATCGTTTTTCTTTTTGTACTATCTTTTCGTTAAGGCCGATTGGCCTTTGTAAAAACAATATGTATCGGGGCTATTAAGCCTTTGTAAAGAAATTTTGATTTATATATATATAAGGCTTTTCCCTTTCACAACTTTTAAATTTCTCCTTTTATTTGTATTCGCAAAAGTTTATCGGTGTTACCAAAACTTTTCCCCAAAACACTTATGTTTTTAGGGTATGATTTGCCGAGAGTGTGTTTTCATAAGCTTTTGTAATCTTGGGTTTGTTAACCCAAAATGGCCGTAGCCTTTTAATTTGGGCACTGCCAAATAAGCTTTGTGCCCTCGGATTTTACTAACCCAGAATGGCCTTAGCCTTTAAATTCGGGCGCTGCCAAATAAGCTTTGTGCCCTCCGGGTTTGCTAACCCGGCATGGCCTTAGACTTTAAATTCGGGCATTGGCAAATAAGATTTGTGCCCTCTAATTTTGTTAATCCTGAATGGCAGTAGCCTTTTAATTCGGGCAATGCCAAATAAGCTTTTATGTCCTCGGGTTTTGTTAACCCGGAATGGCCGTAGCCTTTTAATTCGGGTAATGCCAAATAAGTTTTTATGCCCTCGCCCTCGGGTTTTGTTGACCCATGAGTGGCCTTAGCCCTTTAATTTAGGCAATGTCTATAGTCCCCGAGTGAAGTGAATGTTTGAACTCGGATTAAGCTTTTGTAAGAACTTTTCAAAGGCCTTATTTTTGTTACGAGTCTCGGACGTCTCCGAGTCGTGTTAATATGGTCGTAGCCTTTTTAGTTCGGGCAATGCCAAATAGGATTTTGTGCCCTCGAGTTTTGTTAACTCGGGAATGGCCTTAGCCTTTTAATTTAGGCAATGCCTATAGTCCAGAGTGAAGTGAATGTTCAAACACATATTAAGGTGGCCCTTGGGCTCGATACCTTTAGGGGATCGGGTGTAGGAAATTCCTTGAGAAATGCAAGAAAGGTTTTTTAGGACAAGATGTTTATGTGCAAAGTAGAGTCTTCTTATTCTTGTGCATAATAGTTGTACATGTATACATATTTTGTGTCAGGGCTCGAGTAGTTTGAGTGGGCACAGTTCATTTGACTGTTTGGACCTTACAATAAATCCTATTGATCGAGACCCTTTAATCACGAAATTTCTTCCCTTGTTAAATTCGATATTCGAGGATATTGCCCCTTAGTGTTCGGGGTTGATGGAAGAGAGGCCTCGAAAGCTATTGTGATCATTGTCACCAGTTCGTAGCCAACCATCGATTCTAAGTTAGCATGATTTACTTGTTTTCTCGTTAAAAACCTTGCCAGAAAACCCATTTGGGTTAAAGCCGGTTCAAGGGAAAAAGAGTGCAACGCGTGCTTTTAGACCTAGGGTCTCGTATCATCCTTTGTTGGTTAGCTGCAAGTGTTAGTTTAAAATGTTAATAAAAGAAAGAACGGTGTCGTACCTTAGCATTAATATCGCTTTAAGTGAGTTATATTCCAGTTGTTTTGTAATTGCTCACCATCCATTATTCCGAGTTTGTAGGATCATTTTCCTTGTGATCTCGATAAGTTGGTACAGTCCTTCCCAGTTCGACCCTAACTTCCATTCGTTTGGGTTTCGAGTGTTCAGTGTGAATTGTCTTAGTACCAAGTCCCCGGTACTGAAGTATCGAAGGTTTTCCCTTCGATTATAATATCTTTCGATCCATTTTTTTTGGGCGGCCAACCGGACAAGGGCAATTTCGCACCTTTCATATGATAGCTCCAAGCACCTACTCATAACCTCGTCGTTTGATTCCTTTGTTGCATATCAGAATCTGATGCTCGGTTCTCTGACCCCGATCGGTATTATTGCTTCGGTGCCATAAACCAAAGAAAATGAGGTGTCTCCGGTACTGGACTTCGAGGTTGTTCGGTACACCCATAGGACCTCAAGTAGCATTTACTTCCATTTTCCTTTGGCGTCAGTTAACCTCTTTTTAATGCTTTGGAGTATGGTTTTGTTGGTAGATTTTGCTTGTCCATTCCAACTAGGGTGATAGAGAGTGGATAAGATCCTTTTGATCTTATGGTCTTCGAGAAAATCGATGACTTCTGTTTCCCTGACCTTCTCATATGCCTGTGCTTCCACCCATTTGGAGAAATAGTCAACAATAAATAAAATAAATTGAGCCTTACCAGGTGCCCGTCGGAGGGGGCCGACGATGTTCATCCCCAATTTCATGAAAGGCCATGGTGACAAGACCGAATGTAGCAGTTCTCCGGCTCAATGGATCATCGGATCATGCCTTTGACATTCATCACATTTTCCTACTGTCACGACCAAAAATCCTAACATGTCGTGATGTCGCCTATCTCGATACTAGGCAAGCCGACAATCTCAATAAACCACAATTTCTTAAAGTTTGAAAAATATATAATTTGAGTTTAATAAAAGGCCTCATAATTTCCGATACAAACACTCCCAAAACCTGGTGTCACTAAGTATATGAGCATCTAATATGAATACAAGTCTGGAAATACGGTCTATAATAGTTTAAGACCAAATACAGTAAACAAGGAGATAGGGAAAAAGAGACAAGGTCTGCGAAGCATGGCAGATACCTCAAAATCTCCAAAAAATCTACTGCGCGAAAGAATCAACACCCGTTATATCCGGGAACACCTGGATCTGCACACGAAGTGCAGGGTGTAGTATGAGTACAACAAACTCAGTAAGTAACAATAATAAATAAGGAACTAAATATAGTGACGAGCTACACAGTTATAGTTCATTTTCAGTAATTCCAGCAAAGAATAGACATGTTTTCAAATCTAGCATTTTAAGTCAAATCAATTCTATACAGTTCAACTTCATGTATTCCGGATATAAAATCTTTCAGAAAATTTCACAACAATGACATATAGATACTAAGTGCAACAACAAATAAAAAACAAGTACATCATCTCAGGACAACAATCACTCACTGGGCTCCCAGCCCTCAGCCCTCACACTCAATAGGTACCCGCGCTCACTGGGGTGTACAGACTCCGGAGGGGCTGCTACAGCCTAAGCGCTATAATCTGTACGGACAACTCACGTGCTATAGTATCAATATCTGGATCTGTATGGACAACTCACGTGTTGCACGGACAACTCACGTGTTATAGTATAATATCTGGATCCGCACGGACAACTCACGTGCTATAGTATAATATCTCACAATCAGGCCCTTGGCCTCACTCAGTCATAAATCTCTCCAGTCTCTCGGGCTCTCAACAATCATGAAATCAGCCCAAACAACAATGATATGATGCATCAATAATGAACAATATAGACTAGGATAAAATAATCAAGTAAACTGTTACTGAGTACAAAACAACAATTAAGCAGATAGTTCAACATGTACACGACCTCTGTGGGTCCCAACAGTACCAACATATAGCCTAAACATGGTTTCTAACATGACTTACAGTCAAATTTTTACAACACATAGAGAGCACATAGCTAACAACAAGTTATTCAACTTTACAGTTTCCACAGGACGCACCAAGTCACAATCCCCTCGGTGCACGCCCATACGCCCGTCACCAAGCATGTGCGTCACCTCCAAAATAATCACATGATACAAAGTCCAGGGTTTCATACCCTCAGGACCAGATTTATAACTGTTACTTACCTCAAACCGTGAAATTCTTATTTCGCTAAGCCTTTGCCTCGTGAATTGGCCTCCAAACGCCTCGAATCTAGTCACAAATAATTCGATTCAGTCAATAAAATTTATTGGAATTAATTCCATAAGAAAATACAAGTTTTCCATAAAAATCAGAAATTTAGCTCAAAAATCGCCCGTGGGGCTCACGTCTTGGAATCCGATGAAACTCACAAAATCTGACAACCCATCCAATTACAAGTTCAACCATACTAATTTCACTCAATTCCGACTCCAAATCGATGTTCAAAACTCGAAAATTTGTTTTATGAAATTATAGAAATTTCCTTCAATTTCTCTTGAAGATTCGATAATATTACACCAAAAATGAAGCTTAATTCATGAAATATAATCCCAAGAGAGTCAAGAACACTTCCCAAAGTTGTATGGAAAATTTCTTCTCAAAATTCGCCCAAGCCGAGCTCCAAAATCCAAAAATGGTGAAAAATAGCGAAACCCCGAACTTAAAGGGTTCTGTCCCGCACTTTCGTAGATACGGTCAAAAGGTCGCACATGCGACCCTCGCTTCTGCGGAAAAATCTTGCTTCTGCGAGAATAGCTTGGCCAGCCATGATCGCTTCTGCGATGCTTAGGACCGCACATGCGGTCGCGCTTTTGCGCAACAAGCATCGCACCTGTGAAGACCCTCGCTTCTGCGAGTGTACTATCGCTTCTGGCACCATCACACCTGCGAGCCCTTTTCCGCAGGTGCAATCACACCAGAACCAGCAAATCTTCAGAAATTCTTCAACTTCGAACTTTGGTCCGTTAACCCTCCGAAATCAACTCGAGGCCCCCGGGGCCTCGACCAAACATACCAACAAGTCTTATATCCCAATACGAACTTAGTCGAATTCTCAAACCATCAAAAACAACATCAAAAACACGAATTACACACGGATTCAAGCCTAATAAACTTTGAAACTTCAACTTCCACAACCGATGCCGAAACCTATCAAATCATGTCCGATTGACCTCAAATTTTGCACACAAGTCACATTTTACATTACAAACTTATTCCAATTTTCAAAATCGGATTCCGACCCCGATATCAAAAGGTCAACCCCTCGGTCAAACTTTCCTAAATTTAACTTTCGCCATTTCAAACCTAATTCCACTACGGACCTCCAAATAATTTTTTGGATATGCTCATAAGTCCAAAATCACCATACGGAGCTATAGGAATCATCATAATTAAATTCCAAGGTCGTTTACTCATAAGTCAACATCCGGTTAACTTTTCCAACTTAAGCTTTCCATTATGAGACTAAGTGTCTCAAATCATTCTGAAATCTTTCCGGACCCGAACCAACTAATACAATAAATCATAAATCAACTGTAAGGTATAAATTGAGCAGTAAATGGGGGAACGTGGATGTCATACTCAAAACGACTGGTCGAGTCGTTACATTCTCCCCCACTTAAATATATGCTCGTCCTCGAACGTGCCAAGAGTTATTCCAAGCCATCAAATCACTATTCCATCTTACCACTCGCGTACCCGGGGGTGATCCCACATCACCCTATTTCACATAGTCCTGACAACACAATACAACTAGAAATCCTTAATTTAGCCTTAGCCCAAATACCTTGGAATTCAATTCCCAACCTTCAAAATTTCTTTTCAAGACACGAATCTTATATTTACACACTGTGTGAGTCTAAACAAGCTGCATCGAGCTATAACTATTGTGAGTACCTAATTTTTGACTGTGCTTGAATTCTTTCCTACTTATCTCACTTATTACTCTATCTTTCCCACTCCACTTTCCCTTGTCCCCCATGCTT
Source organism: Nicotiana tomentosiformis (assembly GCF_000390325.3). NCBI lineage: Eukaryota > Viridiplantae > Streptophyta > Magnoliopsida > Solanales > Solanaceae > Nicotiana > Nicotiana tomentosiformis. The sequence goes on along the minus strand of NC_090815.1, from coordinate 133,682,440 downwards.
GTCCCACATGCTTGTCCCCCACTCACAAACCCCATGCCCAAAATCAGCCACAAACGCCAACAAACTAGGACCCTTTTGGCAGCAAATTTGAGCTAAAAACGAGGTCCAAAAATCACTCAAAGGGGACAGCTGAAATCACTCTAAAAAGGTAGCAAAAACAGCCATGAAAGCTGGAGATTCTTCACCCAAAAGCCAACAATAAAACCATCCCAAAAATATCACCTGTTTGGGCTATAAAAATACACCAAAACCTATATTAACGGGGTTTCAAAAAATCAATCGTGTCGCTCCAATGACCACCACTAGACTGCTGCTCATAACCAGCTGTAAAACAGCCCACCTAAACCTCAAACTCAGCTCCAAAAATGCAGCTCTAAAGCCACCATAGTTGCTGCCACGAAACAGACCCAAACCCTTCTAAAGCTAGCTGAAACGCAGCACCAAACCACCCCAAAAAATAGTCACCGTCGCACCATGTTTGCCAACGAACAGAGTTTGATTTTAACTGTGTAAGGCCATCCAAGTTCAGTCAAGTTCTTGAGTTGGGTTAAAGGTTTTTGACGCCTGCGCGGGTCTCGATCGGATCACTATTTGTTTGTTGTTGTTTCGCTTCATTTGTAGCCGAGCTTCAGTTTGTGGCTGTTCTTAGCCTTTATTTAGTTCTGCTAAGTTTGTTTCTTGCTGTCGAGGTATGTATCTCAGTTTTAGACAATGCAATTGCTATAATCGCTAATTAAATGTCAAGATATTATGCAATATGTTCACTTTTATGTTTGTTATGTATGAGGTTAGTTATTTATGTATTTGTTGACTTTAAATTACTTCAGCTTTGGTTTGGGAAATATGAGAATCATGTGGCAAATGAATGATTTTGTAAAGCTGGAAGTGGGTTTGGTTTAATTCAGTTTATTAGTAACTATAGTTAACTCAATAGGAAGACAGTTGATGTTCGTGCCATGATTTCTAAAAAAAAGTAATCGGTTATGTTTTGTCTCATCAATTCATTTTTTCTTTTGCATTTAATTATGAATGTGAAATGGATATGACTTGATAAAATTTATTCAATTTAACATGTGGGATTAATCTCCTTCCTCCTTATCATATTGGGCCTCACATTTAGCCCATCCCTTATGATCAATAGATAATGACATAATCCCATAAGGTGCCGATGTAGCAGTAATATGATAATTGCGTCAGTTTTGGGACATATGACCAAATATACAAGTTGAAAAGTTGGCAAATCGTTGATAACCATAATCCCTCTCTCACCATCTTTTCCATAATCTTTGGCCTTACAATAATCTCAAACTAGTTTAGGAAAATAACTCATAAATTAAATGTTGCTAGTATGCTTTAGGTGCGCAGTAATAAATCAATCATTGTGATTATGTACACGTTCGCGTAACATAATTATGATTCCCAAAATAAATCAAGGTATGCGCTTGCGCGACTTTAGCCAAAAACAATTTTAGTAAATAATACAGCGTAATTAATTGTGTACACGTACACGTGACATAATTTTAGCGCACTAAATAAAACGGATTTACATACATGTGATCCATTTCAAAGATAATTCTATATTTTAATAATTAAAAGCGGATAGATAAAACATGAAAACCAATAAATTACAGTATGCCAAAATTAATCCAAGCCAAGTTGTAGTCAATAAAGCGACCGTGCTAGAACCACGAGACTCGGGGAATGCCTTACACCTTCTCCCCGGTCAACAGAATTTCTTACCCGGACTTTGTTTTTGCAGACCAATAATAATAGAGTCAAACATTCCTTTGACTAGGGATTCAAATAAAAGGTGACTTGGAACACCCAAAAAATCAATTCCGAGTGGCGACTCTGTAAATAAAATAATCCCTATTTCAAAATTGTCACTTTAATTGGAAAAACTCTTTAACCCACAATCCATAACGCACATATTATCTTTGTGGGGGTAAAAAGGAGGTGTGACAGCTATGGCGACTCTGCTGGGGACCTCTCAAGAATTTGAGCTTGTACATTGACTTTGTTTGGCTTATTAATTTTTGTATATATTGTGATTTATTTGGGCCTAATGTGTTACTTTTCCACTTTTTTCCATTTTGATATTGTTGAACTGTACATATAAATTGTATTCTCTCGCACCCCTCTGAGTCTTCTTATAGTTAGTTATGTTGTGTTTGCCTACCAGCATCACAAAATTGTTGTCTTGAGATAAAGCCAGTTAGCCTACCAGCTTCTGGTGAAGGATTTAGTCACACATGCTTAGGCGGGAGAGCTGTTAGCTAGCCAGTGTTGTTCTACTACTGGTGACGCTTGAGGCTCCTCGGCTTGGGTTGTCCATCCGGGTAAGCCAGGTCTAGATACCATCTCCTTTAGGATTTACAAACTTAGAAGAACAAGCCACAAGCAATGAATATCCCTAGTAGGCTACGCTTTATTTGCATTATGTGCATTTGACTTAGCAGCGCTCGACACAGGGGTCGAGTTCTATTTTAGGACAGGCTTTGTTGAGACCATTATGTCATGTTATGTGCTACTTGTTGCATTATTTGGGAGGCTTGCATGTCGACTGGCTTTAGCATATATCAGTTGAACGAAGAGAGAGAAAATGATGTGGTCTAGTGCATATGGTTTTTAAAGATTAATTTTTATTAAAAAAAAGAAGAAGAACATAGTCAATTTTAACCGAACTACGTGGGTCTGATTCTCACCGGATGTGAGATATGTCGGCAAACCTCATCGGTTCCGGCCCCAATTTTCAAAAAAAAAAAACAAATTCAAAAATATTTTCCTTTTCCTTAATTCCCTATTTACAATTCTTTCCTTAGAAAATAAATACTAAATCCAAAAATATTTTTTTTTATAGTCCGATAGTTTAGCTTTTATTTATTTATATTCTTTTATAGAGTCAAAATTCGAGAAATCGGAATTTTTTTGTGTCAATAATATGTTTGATCAAAACTTAACCCCGTGTGTGGGTAGACAGGTATACCATGAGTGGGGAAAGAGGTAAGTCTGAAAAGAGGCCCAGATCAGAAGGGATACCAGATTTTCTGATTGTCGATCAGATACCACAGTTGTTGTGGGATTGGTGGAGAGACTTTAAGGAATATGAGCGAAACCAGATAAAGAAATACTTTGGATATTTGTTTCACATGATTACGATAAAGCCGAGGAGGGATGTGATTGAAGCTTTAATTCCGCACTGGGATCCTGAAAACAATGTGTTCTATTTTACCGACTATGAAATGACTCCGATCTTGGAGGAAATCGCCAATTTCCAGGGGTGGGGCCGCAATCTTCGCCGCCAAAGGCCCATAGTACCAAAAAATATGAATGAGGGTAGGTTTCTAAAGCTTTTGAACATAAATTACGGACAATATGAAGGTCTAGGAGGCAAATGGGTTAAGTTGGGCTTTTTGTTTCAGTTGTATGGCCTAGAATGCAATTTCGAAAGGAATGTGGAAAAATTGAAATCAAAGGAAGATAAGGAAACATGGAAGGTACATAGAAGGTTTGCATTTATGGTCACTTTTTTGGGGCATATAGTTTTCCCGGAAAGAGAGGGACGCATTGACATCTGCTTGGCAGGTGTAGTTGAGGCTCTGACCTCAGAAAGGGGTGATTATACTTTGGTCCCTATGATTCTTTCTTGTATTTTTCGTGCTTTAACTAGATGTAAAATGGGCGCGCGAAACTTTGATGGTTGCAACATTTTGTTACAGATATGGTTTTTGGAGCATTTCTATCGTCATCCTACGATCACTAATTTTAGTGAGCTATGGCCCAATCATACTTATGATCACCAGAAAAGAATTAATGAATGTAACTTACCAGAGGGGATTGGCGCCTGGAAAGAACTACTTCTTACTCTGTTTGCCAAAACGAATCACTTGGAACTACAATTGGTTCTCCTCTAAAGAGGTCATTTGTGAGTCTGCATACCATTCTTATTTGGTACTCATAGGATTGGATGGTGTTCAGTCTTATGCTCCACTTCGGGTAATGCGCCAATTTGCACGACTACAGGAGGTGCCACCAACACGAGATATGAGCAAGTTCTGTTATGATTTTGGTAAAGATCAACCTCATGACGAAGAAGAAATTATGAAAATTTGGTATGCAAGTAAAGTCTCGGAGTTGAATGATATGGTAGAAGACCGAGATCATGGAGAGGTGATCCCTGAATATATTACATAGTTTCATGACCCTTCGTCACTTAGAGATAGGCCTGAAGGATCCAACATGAGGAGAAATGATCAAAGAGCTATAGAAAGGTTAAAAGAGGAATTGGAGCGTTCCTGGATGACCATATCTAAACAACAAGCCCAACTGCAAGCCAGAGTCGTTCAGATTCGTTTAAATATTGAGAAAGATTATCAATCGGCCTTACGGGGCATGGATAAATATCTAAAGCATGCTAAAAATGAGGCGGCTCTCTTAGAAGAAGAATTGGCAAGCACTATTATTTTAGTTAGAAGAGTTGAGGCAAATAAAAATGCAGAAATGCATAAGCTGCAAGAAGACTTGAGTATCATTGAAGAGGATGCGCACCAACAACAATTGGAGTTTGATCAGCAGAGAGAGCAGTTTGAAAGAGAAAGGGCCCATTGGATACGCTCAAAGGGTCAGTTTCTTGCACAATTGGAAGAAATAAAAAGGCATAAGAGAGGTCATCAACATGCAGATTTTGAGGTAGAGCGGTGTCAGTGGATGATTGAGAGAGCTGTGCTAAACCGCCGTATTGAAGAATATGAGGGACGCGATACTGAGATGGGTAACGCCCTCAACACTACCCAGATATGGTTGCAGAATTGCCACGTGAATATGGGGCAAGCTAGAGAGCAAGTACTTCAATTGGCTGAGAAAGCAGCATATATTCATGACGATCATCGTCATCTAAACAATGAGAAATTTGGTCAACAGGCACGTACCCTCATTCCACAATTGCCGGGAGTGTTTCAGAATTTGTACGAGATGTTGGGGGGAGAGTGGAGGCCAAGGGATGCATACCATTGATGATATCAGTTTAAGAAAGAATGCCATTGAAGATTACAGTTTTAGTGCAGTCAATTAGTTTTTAGTTTCATTTTTCATTTGTCGTATTTTTAATTTTATATTTGTCGCATTTTCAGTCATACTTATGTCTTTAGAGTCAATTTGAATAATAAAAAAAAAATCAAAATTGTTATTATTTCCCCCTGAACTACATAATGATTTGATTCATGCGGCGACATGATACGTAGGCAACCACAAAATGTTCGATCAAAATATTTTTCAATGATTCTAAGATGAGAAATCAAAATGAGGCGTGAGTAAAAAAAAAGAAAAAAAATGAGAAGAAAATAAGAGCGTCAATAAGAAGCAACCTCATAAGCCGGAATGAAACATGAAGCCTCCAAAAGCATGTTAGAAATAGTGACAATGATAGGAGCACGACACATTATGTGTGATTCATATCTATAAAATGCTTAAACTGACACGTTTGTTGTCTCTTATGTAGTAAGCTTAAGGTGGTTGGTTTGTGGTGAAACTGGCAACACACCATTACTTCACTAGATCTAAGGGAGCAGTAGTAATGGCAACCGATGATGAGATCGAGCTAATCAGTGACGACCCCCAGGGTCAATCAGTTGAACAAGAGTCGGAGGAAATAAGAAAATTGAGACAACAATTGTCTGATGTATATCAAGCTTGGGTGTCTGGTCAGCCTCTACCCCGGGGTCCCTCAGAGGGAACTTCTACCGTACCCCTGACTACTCAACCACCGCTCCATGCAACGAGCGGCCATGTTCTACCACCAGGGTATGTGCCAAACTACAGCCTCCACGTTGCTCCTGGTACCTCTAATGTGCGACCTCCAGTCGCACCGGTCAGGAACACTCCTCTAGTCGTGTCTGGCACACCGACATACACAATCCCGCCTCCACCTCCTGTGACGAGGCCAATCAATGAGCTACCATATCATGCTTATGATGGCCAATACTACTCTCCAAATATGGATTTCGAGGTCTCGGCTCCATGTAATCAGACTCCTCAGTACGAGTCACCAGTGGAAAATGAAAAGCCTGCCAAGATGGTTGAGCCGGATGAGATGGCCAGGAAAATGAAAAGTCTTGAACAGAACATAAAGAACATACAGGGACTAGGGGGTCACAAAAGTGTTTCGTTCAGTGATCTATATATGTTCCCTCACATCCATTTTCCACCAGGGTTCAAGACCACAAAATTCGAGAAATATGATGGACACGGCGACCCTATCGCCCATTTGAAAAGGTACTGCAACCAGTTGAGGGGTGCAGGTGGAAAAGAAAAATTACTGATGGCTTATTTTGGGGAAAGTCTTGTGGGGGTAGCCTCCGAATGGTTCATTGACCAAGATATCTCTCACTGGCATGTTTGGGATGACATGACCCAAGCCTTCGTCAAACAATTTCAATACAACATAGATATTGCGCCGGATCGCAATTCCTTGTCCAATATGAAGAAAAAGCCGACTGAAAGCTTTGGGGAGTATGCAATCAAGTGGAGGGAGCAAGCAACTAGAGTTAAGCCACCCATGGATAACCACGAGTTGATCACTATTTTTCTGGAGACCCAAGAGCCTGATTACTTTTAGAACATGATGTCTGCAATGGGTAGACCTTTTGCGAAAGCGATCAAAATAGGAGAAATGGTCGAAAATGGCCTCAAGACTGGCAGAATTGTAAGTCAAGCTGCTCTCAAAGCCACCACCCAAGCTATCCAAAATGGGTCGGGAAGTTTGGCAAATAGAAAGAAGAGAGATAAAAGGGTCCATGATGACTTCGAGATCCAGGGAATTTCATAGAGGGGCATCGCACCCTTATGTGCAAGTTCAGCAGGGGCAATCCATCTACCCTCAATATTACTATCCCCCGCCAATTCCTCAGTACTCTGTGGGACAGCCATACTATACAGTATTTAATGCTCAATCATATGCTCATCCTCCCAATCAACAGGTACGGGCACCAGCTCCAAGATTCCCCCGACCTCAGCAGCAAAATTTTTGGGCACCCTACAATGCTCGTCCTAGGCAGGATTATGGTCGAGAGTAGAGGCCGGTGGAAAAATTTACTCCATTGGCTGAATCATACTCTAGTATGTTCCAGAAGTTGAAGCAGATGGGCGTGATTGGACCCATCGCTCCCCACCATATGCATCCCGATTCACACGGATTTCAAGCAAATGCTAGATGTTAATATCATTCAGGTGCTCCGGGTAGGGCTGCTTAACGGGCGGATCGAGCGGTTATTTACTCTTAACGGTTTGGCTTATCGGTTATCGATTTTTAAATGTATTAATCCGCTAGCCACCCAATAAGATATTGGGCGGATTGGTATCGATTTAGCTATTATCGGGCGGTTATCGATTTAGTTTCGGTTGATTGAAATGATGACATTCTTCAGTGCCTTATAATGATGACAAACATTATAAATGCCTTTTTTGTAACAGATGAATTGTGTTTTCAACTATGATACTTAGCTTATGGAAATGGTTGATATTAGCAGTATTAACCTGAGAGCTGTCACTGCTAGTTGTGGTTGAAGCTATTGTTGCTCTATAAATTTTGTTGTAACTGGCTTGTGTCCTTTCTTCTGCTATTGTTTCGGATTTTGCTAAGAAACGTTGACATGAAACTAGTTAGAAATTGCAGTGTCTCCTGGCTTTGCTTTGGCTATATAGTAAACTGTTTAAAGTTAAAGTTTTGTAACAAAATATGAATGATTCTTGAAGATGGTAATCTTTCTGGAAAAAAAAATATATATTGTCCAGAGCAGTATAATATATATATATATATATATATATATATATATATATTCTTAACGGGTTAACGGATTATCCATTAAGAAAATTGAATAATCCGCCCCCAAACCGATAAGCCGTTAATAAAAAAAATTTCAATCTGTTCTCCGTCCGTTAACCCGATACCAATAAGCCATTAAGCTTCGATTTCGGTTCGGTTTTCGGTTTCGGTTCGATTTTGAACACCCCTAGCTCCGGGGCATAGCTCTGATGACTGTTGGACCCTGAAAAGAGCCATAGAAAGACTCATTGTTGAAAAATTAATTGTAGTCACGAATGGCGAGGACCCTCCTAATGTGACCAATAACCCGTTGCCAGTACACAATGATGTTCATTTTGCGGAAATGATTGGCCGAGATCATGAATACAAGCCGGTTGGTCGAGCAAAAATGACAGTGGTAACGATTCAAGAGGGAACCAAACTAGAAGTAAGTCCAAGCCTAAATGCACCGTGGATTGTGAAAGGCGCCCAGAGCTCAGAGAGGGCAACTTTATTTGTTCCAAAAATCTCGAGGTTGGAAGTTCGCTCCAATGTTCCAAACCCAAAGTTATACGTCCTTGGAGGTCACCCCATCACAAAGCAGAATCAGGGCGGTACGACGGGTATAATAGAGCCGATCATAATTAGGCCTGCCACACAACCTCGTGTAACAAATACGAAAACCATCCCTTGGAACTACAACAAAACTGTAGTAACCTACAAAGGCAAGGAAATCATAGAAGAAGTGAGGGAAACTGGAGGTTTGACTCGATCAGGGAGGTGTTACTCTCCAGAAGAGTTGAGGAAGGCTAAGCAAATCAGAGAAGCCCAAATGCCAATAAAGAAACCGGTCACTGAAGAAGAGGCGGAGGAGTTTTTGAAAAAGATGAAAGTTCAGGATTACTCAATCATTGACCAGCTGAGAAAGACTCCTGCCCAAATCTCTCTGTTATCTCTGCTCATACACTCAAGAGAGCATGCCCGTGTACTAATCAAAATCCTGAACGAGGCACATCTCTCAAAGAATACCATCGTGAATCAGTTAGAGAAGATGGCCAATAGATATTTTGAGGTGAACAAAATTTCCTTTACTGATGATGAACTTCCTGAGGAGGGATCCGGTCACAATAGGGCTTTGCACTTGATTGTCAAATGTGAAGGGCATTATGTGAAGCGAGTCATGGTTGATGGAGGCTCGAGTGTAGATGTATGCCCCCTCTCTACCTTTCAAAGTATGAAGATCAATACAGACAGGATCCGACCCAGCAATGTTTGCATCCGAGTTTTTGATGGCTCAGCGAGAGATACCATTGGGGAGATCAACCTCACCATGACGATTGGGCCTGTTGATTTTGAAATTGTCTTCCAAGTAGTGGACATGGAAACTTCTTATAAATTTCTTCTTGGAAGGTCATGGATCTATACGGCCCGAGCTGTGCCATCCACCTTGCATCAAATGCTCAAATTCGAGCACGACATGCAAGAAATTATTGTTCACGGAGAAGACGAGTTATCCATTTATAAAGACCCGTTAATCCCATGTACTGAGGCCAAGTAAGGATGTGAGTCTATTGTCTATCAGGCTTTTGAAGTGGTTGTTGTGGACCATGTTGAGGAAGGAAAGACCATTCTGCATCCTCGTCTCTCCGCCACATCTGTAATGGTGGTTGCACTTATGATGAGACAAGGTTATGAGCCAGGAAAAGCCTTGGGGGCATCATTGCAAAGAATTTCAGAACCCATTTCTCTGTTCAGTAACAGGGGTACTTTTGGTTTAGGCTTCAGGCTAACACAAGCGGACGAAGACAAAGTCAAGTACCGCAAAAAGTACGGGTGGGTCTTGCAGCAACCTATCTCTTACATTTTCTGCACTTTTGTCAAGCCACGATTCAAACATGGTCAAAATTCCTCGGCGCATGCAAACATTGATGAAATTTGCCATGGCCTCAGCCAGATGTTTTCTGAAGTAAATATAATCCAAGCTGGTGAAGGCACTAGTCGTGCCGATATGCAACTAATTGGCCCAGACACCATGCTCAATAACTGGGAAGCAACTCCTCTCCCCACAAGGAAGGAATCTTGGTAGTTGACTTTTGCAGCTTCTTTGTTTTGTACTTTGGGTTACTTTCAGGGTTGTAATCCAAATGTCTTAGTATGATTGTTTTATCTTTGACGTTAACCCCTCTATCCTTTCAAATTCAATGAAATGCAGTTCAGTTTCGTATTAAAATTTTGTATCTTTTCCTCTCTTTTTTTCCTAATTCCTGCCATTTTATTTCCATTTCAGTTTTATTAATGCCGGCTTTAATAACATGACATGCATGCTGAATTCACGCCCAGATCTCAAAAAGTTGTCTAATTTCAAAATAATGCATCAAGAGTCGAATATGATGAAGATAAGGTTGTTGAGGAAATAAAAAGAGAGTTGGAACAATTCAAAAACAAGCCCAGGCCCAACCTCAATGAAACTGAGCCAATTAATATCGGAGATCATAAAGAAATCAGAGAAACAAAGATAAGCATTCACACTGAACAAAAAACTAGAGATGCCTTGATTCAACTTTTATTTGAGTATAAAGATGTGTTTGCTTGGTCTTATGATGATATGCCGGGTTTAAGCGTCGATTTAGTGGTTCATAAGCTTCCCGCGTATCCTGATTTTCCACCAGTCCAACAGAAGCAACGTAAATTTAAAACGGACATGAGTGATAAAATCAAAGAGGAAACAATAAAGCAATTGAGCGCCAATGTTGTCAGAGCCGTACGATACACCACCTGGGTGGCAAATGTTGTGCCCGTGCCAAAGAAATATGGAAAAACTAGAGTCTGTGTTGACTACAGAGACCTGAACAAAGCAAGTACGAAGGATAATTTTCTATTTCCAAACATCCATATTCTTGTAGATAATTGTGCAAAGCATGAGATACAGTCGTTCGTGGATTGCTATGCTGGGTACTACCAGATTCTAATGGATGAGGGTGATGCAGAAAAGACCGCTTTCACCACTCTGTGGGGTACCTATTGTTACAGGGTCATGCCATTCGGTTTAAAGAATGCAGGGGCGACTTACATGAGGGCCATGACCACCATTTTTCACGACATGATGCACAAACAGATTGAAGTATATGTCGATGATGTCATCATAAAATCAAAGACACAGGCTGATCACGTGCATGATTTGAAAAAGTTCTTCAAACGTCTTCGAAGGTATGACCTTAAGCTCAATCCAGCCAAGTGTGCATTCGGGGTTCCATCTGGGAAACTCCTTGGTTTTATAGTCAGTCGGATAGGAATTGAATTGGATCCATCTAAGATAAATTCCATTCGAGATCTGCCACCCCCGAAGAACAAAATGGAGGTCATGAGTTTGCTCGGGGAGGTTAAACTACATCAGTAGGTTCATTGTTCAGCTCACAACCACGTGCGAGCCCATCTTTAAGTTGCTGAAAAAGGATGCTGCAATCAAGTGGACGGACGATTGCCAAAATGCTTTTGACAGGATCAAAGATTATCTATCAAAATCCCCTGTACTGGTCCCACCTGAACCTGGTAGGCCTTTGTTTTTATATCTATCAGTGATGGATAATTCCTTTGGATGCGTTCTGGGGCAACATGATGCAACAAGCAAAAAGGAACAAGCAATATATTATTTGAGCAAGAAGTTCACCAATTATGAAATTAAGTACACCCTTTTAGAAAGGACATGTTGTGCCTTGACTTGGGTCGCTCAGAAGTTGAGACATTATCTTTTGGCCTATACTACTTACCTCATATCCAGAATGGATCCTTTGAAGTATATCTTCCAAAATCCAATGCCCACTGGCAGGCTCGCAAAATGGCAAATCCTGCTCGCAAAGTTCGACATCGTCTATGTTACTCGCACCGCGATGAAAGCACAGGCTTTGGCCGATCATTTGGCAGAGAATCCAGTTGATGATGAGTACATGCCACTTACCACATACTTCCCAGACGAAGAGATCTACTCAATAGAGGAAGTAGTTCCAGAAGACAACCTTGTATGGAAAATGTATTTCGATGGAGTTGTCAATATCAAAGGAGTTGGGATCGGGGCAATCCTCATCTCACCTATTGGACAGTATTACCCTGCAACGTCTAGACTTCGTTTCTTCTATACCAATAATACGGTAGAATACGAAGCCTGTATCATGGGTTTGAAAATGGGTCTCGATCTGGATGTGCATGAATTATTAGTTATGGGAGATTCCGACTTGCTTATCCGGCAAGCCCAAGGCGAATGGGAGATCGAGACATCAAGCTTATTCCATACAGACAATGTGTACAATATTTGAGCAAAAGATTCAAATCCTTCGTGTTCAGGTACATTCCCAGGTTTCACAACGAGTTAGCCGATGCTTTGGCTACTTTAGCCTCAATGCTCCCTTATCCGGGAAACACTCATATCCATCCACTAGAAATCCAAGTTCAGAATCAACACGGTTACTACAATATAATTGAGATGGAACCAGATGGTGAACCATGGTATCATGACATAAAACGATTCCTGAAAACAAGAGAATACCTAGAGCATGCCAAGGGAGATCAAAAAAGAACTATAAGGCGGCTCGCCAGCGGTTGCTTCCTGAATGGGGAAATTTTGTACAAAAGGACCCCAGATTTGAACTTGTTGAGATACGTAGATGCCACAGAAGCTGAGCGGATCATGAGTGAAGTGCATTCGGGGGTATGCAGACCTCACATGAATGGATATATTTTGGCAAAGAAAATTCTGCGGACAGGGTATAATGGGCTTTCAATGGAGCGAGATTGCTTCAGTTTTGTTCGCAAGTGTCACCAATGCCAGATTCATGGTGACCTGATTCACTCGCCACCTTCGGAGTTGCATCCCATGTCCTATACTTGGCCTTTCGTTCCTTGGGGAATGGATGTTATTGGGCCAATTGAGCCAAAGGTTTCAAATGGGCATATATTCATTTTGGTTGCCATTGATTACTTCACCAAGTGGGTGGAGGCCATCACTTTTAGAGTAGTCACCAAGAAAGTAGTGGTAGACTTTGTTCATTCCAACATCATCTGCCGTTTCGGTATCCCAAATACCATTATCACTGACAATGCATCCAATATCAATAGTCATTTGATGAAGGAGGTATGCGAGCAATTTAAAATTATGCATCGACATTCTACCCCTTACCGGCCAAAAGCCAATGGAGCTGTTGAAGCGGCGAACAAGAACATCAAGAAGATTCTTAGGAAAATGATCCAAGGTTCCAGACAATGGCATGAAAAGTTGCCTTTTGCTCTTTTGGGATACCGCACGACTGCTCGCACATCTGTTGGTGCAACTCCTTATCTGTTGGTATATGGAACAGAAGATGTAATACCGGCTGAAGTCGAAATTCCCTCTCTTCGGATTATTGTGGAGTCGGAGATTGAAGATATAGAATGGGTAAAGACCTGATTAGAACAACTAATGCTGATTGATGAAAAACGGCTAGCAACAGTGTGCTTTGGCCAGTTATACCAGCAAAGAATGGCACGCGCTTACAATAAGAAAGTGCGTCCAAGGCACTTCGAGGTAGGCCAACTCTGAAACGAGTTCTTCCACACCAAGTAGAAGCTAAAGGAAAGTTCGCCCCAAACTAGAAAGGACCCTACATCATCAAGAAAGTGTTACCAAAAGGGGCCTTGCACTTGGTAGATGAAGAAGGATGGTTACCAGACATGACTATTAATGCAGATGCAGCCAAAAGATATTATGTCTGATATATACCCACTGTGGAACTTTCACGCATGATTTTCTTAGATCGAGATGACGAAGGCTATCATTGCTCGTTATTCCAAGCAAGTGTCACCCTTTTGTTACCCCTTTTAAGCTGTATTTTTCTTCCTTGTTTTCCATTTTTTTGGAACCTGTGTATTAAAAAAACAAAAATTAAACAATAAATTTTTTGAGTCATTGAACTACGTCCGACCTGATTCCGAAAGGATACGTAGGCAGCCTTACCCTGGGTTCGGTCCCATCGCAACAAAAATCCATATTCCCAATACTCCAAAACTGGGGCAGAAGTTTGTTTTTATCTTACGGTTTACCTGTAGAAACAGTTCCAAAAGTTATAATTCAGTTCAAGGTTCTTTTCGCCTTTTCCTGTTAAGAATTTCTGATCGATCTTTGAGAATACTTGAAGTCCCCATGCCAGGGGCATTGGCCAACCTTCTGCATGTCTTAAAAAAAGGAAAAGAAAAGAAGAAATGAGCGAGTCTTATCGGTGAAAACTCGTATGAGCACTGTAAGGCGACAGTGAGCAGAAAAATGCAAGAGTCTTATTGGTGAAAACCATATGGGCACCATAAGGCAACAGTGATTAGAGAAATGAGAGAGGTCAGTTAGCGAAAACCCGCAAAGGGCGCTACTAGACGAATGAGGGTCTTCGATGCTCCGGCATGAGCACAACCAAGACAGTTTCAAGATGAACATTTGCGATGTATTTTGAGAATTAGACAGCTCAGACAGATCAGGCGTCCAGTCCAAAGTGCATGTCATGATTCATTGAAGTCGGCACATATCTCCAGATAAGTCTCCTTATTTCTCTCCCCGAAAGGGACACCTTTTATTTAGACACAATTCCTTTTTCACTTCCAATTGCTCTTCTATTCTTTTCCATAATTTTTCTTAGATTCCCTTTCGATCTAATCTTGCATCAAAAGCAAAGCAAAAATGGCTGCAAAACTGTCTACAGTTTTTCCACAATACCGAGCACAATTTGGAGCATATACGGCATTAACGAAGGCAGGAATCCATCTGTGATCTCTTTTGATAAGGCGGATAAAGTGTCTCAAAGAAACTAAAAAGATCGCCTAAGCAAGACTTGCTTCATGGGAAAAGTTGATAAGCAATACAGACAGAAATTGGTTCCGGGTGAAAGACAACTAAATTTGATTTTGAAGGAAAATTGCCTTGCCTTAGGGACAAGGATTAGCGGTACCATGGACATCCAGGTATGAAACAGCCAGGGGCAACGTCAGAAAGACAATGTCTCTAGAAGCGATATAGAGTATCCGGGAACCTCGGTACCACACTGACAAAATCAGTTCTTCGACAGCAGAGTGGTGAATTCAAACTACTCAGGGCATCAAGGCCACAAACCGACCACCACTTTAAAAACTCACAAATTTTTCTTTGTTTGAAGCAGGATCAAAGCAGTGCAGAATGGCGATTCTCAAAGGGCGAATGTCATCAAAGGTAAGTTTCCTCAAAATCTCCACTTTCCTTTATTTGCAGCATGCAACATTACTGTCCACACCTCCCATTTTCGTGGCTTAAACCAGGTAGAACCTTCTCACCTAGGGGGATTCAGCTCTTAGTTCCGGGTAGAAGTACTTTTCGCTCATATGTTTTACAGTAGCTTAACCCAGGTAGAACCTTTTTCGCCTAAGGGATCCAGCTCATATTTTCGGATAGAAGTACTCTTCGCCCATGCTTGTTTTTCATAGCTTAACCCAGGTAGAACATTTTCGCCTAGGGAGATCCAACTCATAGTTTTCGGGTAGAAGTACTCTTCGCTCAGGCTGTTTTTCATAGCTTAACCCAGGTAGAACCTTCTCGCCTAGGGGGATTCAGCTCCTAGTTCCGTGTAGAAGTACTTTTCGCTCATATGTTTTACAGTAACTTGACCCAGGTAGAACCTTTTTTGCCTAGGGGGATCCAGCTCATATTTTCGGATAGAAGTACTCTTCGCCCATGCTTGTTTTTCATAGCTTAACCCAAGTAGAACATTTTCGCCTAGGGAGATCCAACTCATATTTTCGGGTAGAAGTACTCTTCGCTCAGGCTGTTATACGTAGCTTAACCTAGGTAGAACTTTTTCACCTAGGGGGTTCCAGCTCATGTTTCCAGGTAGAAGTACTCTTCGCCCAGGTTTGCTTTTCGTAGTTTAACCTAGGTAGAACCTTTTCGCCCAGGGGATTCAACATCCTTTCAGTAATGCAGGGTGCCAGCCCCTGGTTACCCTCCTTTCTATAATACAGGGTAGCAACCGCTAGTTACGCTCCTTTCAGTAATACAGGGTGCCAGCCCCTGGTTACACTCCCTTTAGTAATAAAGGGTGCCAACCCCTGGTTACACTCCTTTCAGATATACAGGGTACCAACCCCTGGTTACACACCTTTCAATAATACAGGGTGCCAACCCCTGGTTACACTCCTTTATGTAAAATAGGGTACCAACCCCTGGTTACACTCCTTTATGTAAAATAGGGTACCAACCCCTGGTTACACTCCTTTCAGTAATATAGGGTACCAACCCTTGGTTACACACCTTTTAGTAATACAGGGTGCCAACCCCTGGTTACTCTCCTTTATGTAAACTAGGGTACCAGCCCCTGGTTACACTCATTTCAGTAATACAGGGTGCCAACCCCTAGTTACACTTCTTTCTGTAATACAGGGTACCAATCCCTGGTTATACTCATTTCGGTAATACAGGGTACCAACCCCGTGTTACATTTCTTTCGGTAATACAGGGTACCAACCCCTGGTTACATTCTTTTCGGTAATACAGGGTACCAACCCCTGGTTAAACTTATTTCGGTAATATAGGGTAGTAACCCCTGGTTACATTTTCTTTTCAGTAAACCAGTATAGGGTATCAACCTCTGATTACATTTCCTTACCGGTATAGGGTACACCAATCCCTTATCTCTTTACCAGTATAGGGTACACCAATCCCTAGTTGTGTTCTCCAACATATGGTACACCATTCCCTAGTTGATTTAATTTTTAATGCAGGATACACCACTCCCTGATATCATTGCCAATATAGGGTGTACTATTCCTTGGCCACATTTTCCCAATATAAGGTACACCAATCCTTAGTTGAGACATTCTTTTGGACGATAAAGGACCATACAAAAAAATCATAATGATCTTTTCAGGGTACACGATTCCCGATTTTTTTTCTTTTATTTATTGCTTTCAATAAAGAAGTAGTTTAGAATTTTGTTACAATAACTCACGAAATTTTCCTAGTGAAAACTAGGGGAGAAAATTTTCGTTTGTTTGTTTTGGTGTCTGAGCAGGTTTTACCTCGAGGCACAAGGTTCAAGATGACCAAAAGAAGAATTCTTAATCCAGAATAAAGAAAAGAAAAGAAAAATAAGTGAATCCAGAATGCAGAAGCAGATGGAAAGGATGTGGACTGCTCAAAACATGACTGAAGTTACGAGCTTCACATTTCATGTTTTGCTCAGAAGAAGCCGTAGAAGAATGAACTAGCACCTACAACTAGCAAGCATCAAGGTTCAGATCAGAGTTTGCATGAACAACCAGGCAAGACTCAAGATCAAGCTTCAGAAGACTTATAGATAGAAATCTTGTAACTCATAGCTGATAGGCTTGTTTAGTTCCTTTTAGATTTTGATGTAATAATAGGGCCACGGACCGGAGCCTCGACGGAACCTCGCTCGACTCTCGAACTCATCACTCCATCATTCTACTTTAACTACACGCGACCTGATTCCCTTATAACCCGGGATATGTAGGTTGTCCAAAACCAGGACTCGGTTGCACATTTTTCTTTTATTTCCCTTTTGAATAACGGTATGACCAAAAATTAGTCATATTGCTCATCTTTTCTTTGCCTGAAAACTCTTCATGTTTCCAAGCAAAGAGGGGCATGTTGTGAGCACCTAATTTTTGACTGTGCTTGAATTCTTTCCCACTTATTTCACTTATTACTCCATCTTCCCACTCCATTTTCCCTTGTCCCCCATGCTTGTCCCACATGCTTGTCCCCCACTCACAAACCCCATGCCCAAAATCAACCACAAACGCCAACAAACCAGGACCCTTTTGGCAGCAAATTTGAGCTAAAAACGAGGTCCAAAAATCACTCAAAGGGGACAGCTGAAATCACTCTAAAAAGGTAGCAAAAACAGCCATGAAAGCTGGAGATTCTTCACCCAAAAGCCAACAATAAAACCATCCCAAAAATACCACTTGTTTGGGCTATAAAAATACACCAAAACCTACATTAACGGGGTTTCAAAAAATCAGCCGTGTCGCTCCAATGACCACCACTAGACTGCTGCTCATAACCAGCTGTAAAACAGCCCACCTAAACCTCAAACTCAGCCCCAAAAATGCAGCTCTAAAGCCACCATAGTTGCTGCCACGAAACAGACCCAAACCCATCCAAAGCTAGCTGAAACGAAGCACCAAACCACCCCAAAAAATAGTCACCGTCGCACCATGTTTGCCAACGAACAGAGTTTGGTTTTAACTGTATAAGGCCATCCAAGTTCAGTCGAGTTCTTGAGTTGGGTTAAAGGTTTTTGACGCATGCGCGGGTCTCGATCGGATCGCTATTTGTTTGTTGTTGTTTCGCTTCATTTGTAGCCGAGCTTCAGTTTGTGGCTGTTCTTAGCCTTTATTTAGTTCTGCTAAGTTTGTTTCTTGCTGTCGAGGTATGTATCTCAGTTTTAGACAATGCAATTGCTATAATCGCTAATTAAATGTCAAGATATTATGCAATCTGTTCACTTTTATGTTTGTTATGTATGAGGTTAGTTATTTATGTATTTGTTGACTTTAAATTACTTCAGCTTTGGTTTGGGAAATATGAGAATCATGTGGCAAATGAATGATTTTGTAAAGCTGGAAGTGGGTTTGGTTTAATTCAGTTTATTAGTAACTATAGTTAACTCAATAAGAAGACAATTGATGTTTGTGTCATGATTTCTAAAAAAGAGTAATCGGTTATGTTTTGTCTCATCAATTCATTTTTTCTTTTGAATTTAATTATGAATGTGAAATGGATATGACTTGATGAAATTTATTCAATTTAACATGTGGGATTAATCTCCTTCCTCCTTATCATATTGGGCCTCACATTTAGCCCATCCCTTATGATCAATAGATAATGACATAATCCCATAAGGTGCCAATGTAGTAGTAATATGATAATTGCGTCAGTTTTGGGACATATGACCAAATATACAAGTTGACAAGTTGGCAAATCGTTGATAACCATAATCCCTCTCTTACCATCTTTTCCATAATCTTTGGCCTTATAATAATCTCAAACTAGTTTAGGAAAATAACTCATAAATTAAATATTGCTAGTATGCTTTAGGTGCGCAGTAAAAAATCAATCATTATGATTATGTACACGTTCGCGTAACATAATTATGATTCCCAAAATAAATCAAGGTACGCGCTCGCGCGACTTTAGCCAAAAACAATTTTAGTAAATAATACAGCGTGATTAATTGTGTACACGTACACGTGACATGATTTTAGCGCACTAAATAAAACGGATTTACACACATGTGATCTGTTTCAAAGATAATTCTATATTTTAATAATTAAAAGCGGATAGATAAAATATGAAAACCAATATATCACAGTATGCCAAAATTAATTCAAGCCAAGTTGTAGTCAATAAAGCGACCGTGCTAGAACCACGGGACTCGGGGAATGCCTTACACCTTCTCCCCGGTCAACAAAATTCCTTACCCGGACTTTATTTTTGCAGACCAATAATAATATAGTCAAACATTCCTTTGACTAGGGATTCAAATAAAAGGTGACTTGGAACACCCAAAAAATCAATTCCGAGTGGCGACTCTGTAAATAAAATAATCCCTATTTCAAAATTGTCACTTTAATTGGAAAAACTCTTTAACCCACAATCCATAACGCACATATTATCTTTGTGGGGGTAAAAAGGAGGTGTGACAATTATAATTACGGATATAATCACCCAGCATATTACATAACTCGCCCGATCGTAGCACCATTCCTGATCACAGTAACTACTCCAAACCAACCAAGTACTAGTAAAAAAAACCCACAGTCAACAGAACCTCATTCCACAACCTTCGTACACTGCCAATGATGAAAGAAACAATCAAAAACTCATAACCACTCATCAGATCAATTAGACATGGAGCTCTCTCGCCCCAACCAAAACCTTAACCCTCTTGAATATACCATAATCAAGCCTGATAGTACCCATTCTAGGTCCAATGACCTTATATTATTAAATATAACTATCCCACAGACACACTACATCAATATAACTCCAGCCACCACTACGCAATCCGTGTACCCAAATATGGGAGATGTATCAAGGAAGAGAACCATATTTCAAGTTCAACAAGCACCACCATAACCACAATGTTACAACCAACTCCTCAAATTTCATGAAGAGGATAACCGTAGGCGCCTGTACACAATTCCTCAAATACGCTGCTCATGTAATTTTTATCGTAGAGGAAGGAAAGCAATGAAATCCGATAAATTATCAAAGAAATAAAATTCCCACACATGGCACGGACAACTCACGTGCCAATAATATGAATCACCCGACATGGTCACAGGCCTCCAGTCCTAGCATATCATACAGGAGCAATTAAACAAATCCACTTGTATATGATAATGAAATAAGATTCTCCTGGTCCTGGACTGGTATAAATATCACACCAGAGTATAAGCATGTGCAAAGTCTGCTATCACACTTCAAATCGGCAAGTTAACGCGGAAATAGTAACTACCCCGTTTATTCAGGGAATCATCTTCTTTGTAACCTCAAGTATAGCCCATATAGTTCTCAACAAAGGTACGAATACGGGAAGCATTATAAATTTACGCTTAACAGTAAACTCTAGGTATATTATAGCCTAAGCATTCTTCCGAGTATGAATACTTGCTCTAATGCCCACACATGGGCTCAAACCTCACATATATGCGCACTCATAGCGCATAGCTATCACAAATAATTAACGCAACTAGTGCCTCCACTGAGTTAAAATAAAATACTCACCTCAAACAGGCCGCAATCCAAAATAATATACTTCTGAGAACTCCTAGTCTCCAAATTCATCAAACATATGAATCACCGTAACTGATCCCAACTCCAGCACTAGAATGACTAACACACCTTCCATTCACGATCTTCCCATAAGGAATACTTTCAAAATTCTTCCGTGCCTCCTAGCAACAATTTGAATATCAACAGTCTTTCAACCAGGTGAGTACCACAATACCAATGAACATCCGTAAGTCAAAACACAATGCGCCTTTTGTAATGCGCACCCTTCTCAGGGATTACCGACCAGTTATAACATTCATCTAATTATCTGAAATTGACTATTCTGTCCAAAATTCGTGATCTTCCTTTCAAGAATGAACTTTCACCTTGTACATGTAAATCCTAATCCCGCACAACACACCACATCTATTATGCAATCATGTGACAAGCACAAGAACCCCATTATCAACACTGAGTCACCAGCAAATTACATACCCGGTTAGTTAGAAACCTTCCTCTTGCTTCCTTCTAGGAGGGAATCATAATACACAACACATTTCCCAGACCAGTAGAAAATATTTGGTTCAAACCATGGTAGAAAAAATCAAGAACACTTTGAAATTTGTTTGCACATAACCAATCTATCAAACCTGAATTCCTCTAACTTGACCAAGACACGTAGGTTACCAAACCCAAGAATATTTCCACCAAAACATCTGTAGAGCCTCACCACATCATAATTACCCCAAAAGAGCAGAACATGCCATTACCATACTGGTCTAGCCTACTACCTAGTGGTCCTGTTTACTTGAGTTTCTTCCGAATTATTCTCAAGTTAATACTTATCCTTATCAGAACTCCACGATCCTTACCCAAAGCTCACTACCAGACGTCCTAACATAAAATCGCTTCGCCCTAATGCCCATAAGTTCCTATATTCTTCTTAAGCACCCCCATAAGTAACACAACCGAAATGTACACTCTGAAAATATCTTATGTGAATTTAAAATTATTCTTCTTACCCTTCTTACACTAAAACGTAGAATCCATAGTCATACAGAATTACCGTACGTCCCATACCATCCAATGTAAGTAACTGATTCTAGTGATATACAAATTCGAAACTTTTTCAATTGCCACATATACATTTTGAATCCATTAGAACTCTCTCGAGAGTCATCCACTCTTCTCAAATCTAATTTGCTCTACCCAAAAGGGCCGAAAGGCACAACTCCCATTAGCACAACAACCCCCAAATAAGTAAACATGCCTTAACACCACCAATCAAATCCATACTTCGTGCGCACTACATTTTTCAAAATAACAATTTAATCATTCCATGAATTTCCTATTTCTATAAAGTGCCATATAACCCGTATTCAGGAATTTCCTTACTCGAGTCATCCTCGATCTCCATTACTGCAAGTCATAACTAATCCACAAGTATGACTCTGACCAAAACTAAAATTTAACACATAACCCTGAAATTAAATTGTCAATAGCAGGCTCCCCCACTTAGCTTTAAGATGCAATTATTAATATAAACTTAGAACCCACAAGGATTTCTCCTTATATCTCGCACCGTTAACCTGCCATACTTCTCGAAGTCTTTTGTTAAACTTCTAGAGGAAGTTCCGGAGTTAACTAGTAACTCTCTTTCGACCTCGGTTATTAGGACCGGTGTAAAGTCGGCCACAAAGTCCGCCAAAATTTGAGACTTAATGGCGGTCCGAGTTCGGTACTCGATATCGTAACCACTTATTTCTACAGCCCATTTGGCTAATCGGCTCGAGAGTTCGGGCTTATGCATAATGTTCCTCAATGGGTAAGTAGTTACGACACATATGGGGTGACATTGGAAGTACGAGTTTAGCTTCCTAGAAGCGCTTAGCAAAGCGAGCACCAGTTTTTCCAAGTGAGGGTACCTAGGTTCGGCCTCACCTAAGGTCCTACTAACATAGTAAATTGGGAATTGCGGACCTTGCTCTTCCCAGATAGGACTCCACTTACCGCTATCTCCGAGACCAGCATGTACAAGTACAATCGTTCGTCTGTCTTTGGCATGTGAAGCAGTGGGGGTCTCGATAAGTATCTCTTAAGTTCCTCCAAAGCTCGTTGGCATTCCGGGGTCCACGAGAAATTATTATTTTTCCTTAACAGAGCGAAGAATCGATGGCCCTTGTCGGATGACCTCGAAATAAATCTCCCCAGGGCGGCTATTCACCCGGTTAACCTTTGCACGACCTATACGTTATCCACGACCGAGATATCTTTGATGGCTTTGATCTTATCGGGATTGATCTCGATTCCCCGATCGGATACCATGAATCCAAGAAACTTACCCGACCCAACTCCAAATGCACATTTTTTCGGGTTCAGCTTCATATTGTACTATTTTAGTATGCTGAAGGTTTCCTGTAAATGTTTTAAATGGTCCTCTTCTTGCAGGGACTTAACTAACATGTCGTTAATGAAAATTTCCATTGATTTCCCTATTCATTCTTCAAACATCCGATTTACTAGGCTTTGGTATGTGGGACCGACATTTTTTTTAATCCAAACAATATTACATTATAACAGTATGTGCCGTATTTAGTGATGAAGGAGGTTTTTTTTGATCACCCGGGTCCATCCGTATTTGGTTGTACCCGGAATAGGTGTCAAGAAAGCTGAGGATCTCATGGCCTGGCCGTGGCATCAATCATATGGTCGATATTGGGAAAAGGAAAAGAGTCTTTGGGGCATGCTTTATTCAAATCATTGTAATCTACACACATTCTTAGTTTATTCCCTTTTTAGGAACTACCACTACATTTGCTAACCAATCAGGGTATTTTACCTCCCGAATAGATCCTATTTTAAGGGGTTTAGACACCTCGTCCTTGATGAAAGCATGTTTAACCTCAGACTGGGGCCTCCTTTTCTGCTTGACCGGATTGATTTTGGGGTCCATCCTTAGCTTGTGAGTGGTTATCTCCAGTGGGATCCCTGTAATATCAAGATGAGACCAAGCGAAGCAATCTATATTAGCTACAAGAAATTGAATAAGTGTTTTCCTGAGCTTGGGCCCCGTGCCCAGGAATACCTTCCGATTGGGTAGATGCTCGAACAATATAATCTGTTACAGCTCTTTGATCGTCGATTTGGTTGCGTCAGAGTCATCAGGGATTATAAAAGACCGGGGAAACCCGTAATCATCATCTTCATAAGTCCCCTGCTTACCCGGTTGGGTCATGACCGGTATCAGTGACTGCTATATAGCCTCTTAGTTTGGGCCCGAATTCGGTTCCTTCGATGTTGCGAGTATTGATATTGGACTCACTTCTTCGACCACAAATATCTCTTTTGCGGCCGGTTGTTCCCCGTACAATGTCTTAATCCCCCCCCCCCTACGGATTTGGGAATTTTAACACTTGGTGAAGAGTCGAGGGCACTACCCTCATGTTGTGGATCCATGGCCTTCCGAAAAGGGCGTTGTACCTCATGTCTCCTTCGATCACATAACATTTGGCTTCTTGTATGGTTCCAGTGGTATTAACTTGTAATGTTATCTCCCCCTTGGTGGTTTCACATGCCATGTTGAACCCATTTAGAAATCGGATTGCATGTACGATTTTGTCTTATAGACCGAGCTGCTCCACGATCCTCGACCGAATGATGTTGGCCAAGCTACCTGGATCAATCAACACACGTTTAATTTGAGTTTTATTTATGAGTACATATATTACTAGTGCATCATTGTGAGGTTGTACGATCCCTTCCATATTCTCATCGCCGAAAATTAAAATTCCTTCTAGTATGTAGTCTCGAGTTCATTTCTCCCTAGTGATGGATAATTTGGCGTGTTTAAACATCTGCCCCTATGGGATATGGATTCCACCTATGATCATATTTATGACATGTTGAGGTTCGGTATCCTCTTGTTCTGTCTGTTTGTTAGAATCTTTGTTCCTAAAGTAGTTCTTGGCTCGGTCGCTCAAGAATTCTCGAAGGTGCCCATTGTTGAATAAACGGGCTACTTCTTCTCTCAACTGTCGACAATCTTCCGTTATATGACCGTGATTGCCATAATATTTGCACATCTGGTTAGGGTCCCTTTGAGATTGATCAGATTGTAGAGGTCGAGGCCATTTGGTATCATTGATGCGCCTGGTAGCCGATACGATGGCTGCAGCATCGACATTAAAGTTATATTCCGATAGACTCTGCGCTTCTTTAGGCCCGATGGACCTGTTGAAGCTGTTTTGGTCATGAGCACCTGGTTGCTTCGACCTTGGTCATTTCTCCTTTCGTTTCTTATGGGGTTCCATCCGGACCCACTGTTCCTCCGATCTCTATTATATGGCAGATTTTGATCCATGTTTGGTCTAAGTTCATGATCGATGTCTCTCTTGACTCTATCGAGGATTCTGACAGGATAAACAGACTCTGAAGGGATCCCAAGTTGGTCATCTTCGACTCTGATTTTCAATTGATACCGGTTATGTACATCGGCCTAGGTAATGACAGGGTATTCTATCAGATTCTGCTTCAGTTATTGTGAAGCCCTCGAGCTGCGAATATTGAGTCCCTGAGTGAAAGCTTGAACAACCCAATCATCGGCGAGTGGTAGTAGATCTATTCGTTCGATTTGAAAACGGCACACGAATTCCCTAAGCATCTCGTTATCCTTCTGTTTAGCTTTGAAAAGGTCTGATTTCCTGGTTTAGACCTTGATGGCACCAACATGTGCTTTTACGAAGGAGTCTGCAAGCATAACAAATAAGTCAATAGAATTAGGAGGCAAGTTGTGATACCATATCATAGCTCTCTTTGACAAGGTCTCCCTAAATTGCTTTAGTAGAACAAACTCGATCTCGTCGTCTTCCAATTTGTTCCCTTTGATGGCACATGTGTACGAGGTTACATGCTCGTTTGGATCAGTCGTTCTGTTATACTTAGGTATTTCGGGTATACGGAATTTTATGGGGATTGGCTTCAGAGCCACGCTCGGAGGAAAAGGTTTCTGCACGAACTTCCTGGAATCCAGTCCTTTGAGTATCGGAGGTGCTCCTGGGATTTGATCTACCCTGGAATTGTAAGTTTTCACCATTTTATTGTTCGCTTCGATTTTTTCCCCTGATTCTATCCATTTTGTCAGCTCCTCGAGCATCATTATAATCTTGGGGTTGGTACCCTATTCTTGTTCATTTGACCTTACTACGACCGGTTTATTTTTGCGGGTGACTTCACGGGGCGAACCGGATTCAACCCTGCTCGGCGCCGGACTTTGGCTTTACAACTGAGATATCGCCACCTATTGAGCTTGCAACATTTCGAAGATCATCCGTAGGTTGATTCCGTCTTCTTCGTTGTTTTGTGTGTTTCGAACTGCCGAACGGGCCCCACACGGATGCTATTTTTGGGGTCAGTAGGTAGGTTTGCGTCGTTAGACACATGTGAATTAGCATCAATCGGATCTGCGATCGGAATCCCAATGGGACCAGCGGGTGGCCCTACATTACCGGGCGCCATGTTATTTTTCTCACCCTGATGACCGGACTTGTTATCGATATGTAGGGGTGCTAATTGAGAGTTTGACTTTTTTAGCTTGAAATCAAAGATACTTCAAAGAGCAAGCGTAAAGTAGTGTGTGTTATGGAGATTTGTATCAAATAACCACTATTATCCTTAGCCCACGGTGGGCGCCAAACTATTTACCCTCAAAATCGGATAACAATTGAATTTGTTAGTGGTTTTAAGGATATGCGGATTAACTTGATACAAAGCGATAAATTAGATTGCAATTGAAATAAATAACGATAAATTAACTGAAAACCACGTGAGTTGGATGATTTCAACGTGAGGAAGCAAACCACCCTTGAGTTGAATATACTTTTATTGACACAAAAATATCAAAGATCAAGAACTTAGAGAACGTATTGCTTATCAATATGTGTTACAATGTCCCTAATGAATTGTCAAGTTCCCCTTATATATTAGGGGAGATCTACCTTTTAAGGTATTATTTTATTATTCTATAAAAGGCAAAAGTCCTTGATTTGCTGACCGTTGGTTCCCTTTTAGAGTCGTTCCGTAATTTTTGCCATAATGATTAGTTAATGGCGAGAATTACGGACCCATGTTGGATGAGTTGGCAAAACTTTCTTCGAGGCCATGGGAAACAGGACCTGTTACGCCTTCGATAAATTCGAGAAAAAATGTGATGGTTTCGATGGCTAACTTCGACAGTGCTTTGGGTTCGATTACCATGTTTCGATCTTTGGCGGATCGTGTGGAGCGTTAAATCGATCTTCGAGCTCGACTTAACCCAATCAAAAATATTTCGACCTTGGCCTAATCAGGGAGTTCGGAAACTCGATCGAATATCGCGCTCGGTTTTACCCGTATACAAATACAACAAACCTAACGAAATCAAACGAAACTAAACAATTGTATCTCACAATTTCAACTTTTCGATATCCATTTTTATTGATTTACTTAGTTATTCACAACTCAGTTTATGTTTTATGCTAACCTCGTTTGACATTTTAATATTTCAAGTGATGCGCATATTGTCGCAACTTTAATTATGTTAAAATCTAAATAAGTACTTATTTAAATATTTTAAAATTATTATCCAATGAATTTTAATTTAGTAGCAAAAGGACAACATAACCAAAATAATTTTGTTATAGTAACAAAACATAATTGTTATAATGAAAGTAATATATGATTGAGCAGATCTCCTATGGTCGCTTACACTTCGAATAACAAAACGTAATCCCAAAAATATCTCCTATATTATTTTTACATATCTCCTACTTTTTTGCTGATCTTTTGTGAAGAATTCATCAAACCTATATCACATTTGTAAAGAGTTACAAACCAAATTCTCCTTATTTTACTATGATTTTCATATTCTTCTTAATTTTTATAATAAAAACTAGTACTGATTTAGTTCAAGTTGCAGAACCACCTTCCAAAGACACCTAATTAAATTTGCATATGATGTTAGAATTTTTCTTATTATGTGTATGGCCTGATATAGTTAAATCCGCAATTAATATTTAATAATGATTAAATCTCATCCGCTAGATCAGTTACTTGATGGACGTACTAGATTAAGTCATGATCTTTATAAATTGGTCATCTCTCCACACATTAGGATTACTGTATTTTCTGTTCTCTTGTCTCCATCACTAAAATGACGGTAACAAAATTTAGGGCAAATGAGCTTACATTGTGGAGCTTACATTGTTTGTTTACGATCACATCTTTCACGTCATATATGTTTTTGTATTGCTTTTCTGTAAAAGTATTATGTTCAAGATCCTGATACTATTATTGATTTATAGTATAATATGGTTATTTATATGTTTGAAGTTTATGTGTAATGTGGTATCATAGCCTAATATTTGAACTAATAATCTTTATTACGAAAATAATTAAAATCAATAACGAGAATGATCCTTACGCTTGATTTCACATCAAATAATTCCTGATATTAATGGGTAAAGCGTGATAATAGAAAAGTGATTTTTAACTCACTGTTTTTGTCAAAGTTTATGTTGAATTTTGTGCATAATTAAAAACTATTGTTCTAGGCTTTAAGGATCTAATTGGTTTCTTATGATTTAATGTGAATACATATGCCTTATTTCTAATGATGAGTACTTACGTCGTCAATATCTTGATTTTCTATTAGGGTTGTTTGTATATTTATATAATAATAATAATAATAATAATAATAATAATTATAATAATAATATATATAATGAAGAAGTAAATTACCGGCAACTTTAGATTTTTTATATAAAACCTTGAATTAATTTTAGGGAAAATTATGCGACACATCAAACATATACACTATATGTCACGACCCAAATCGATGGGCCGCGACGGGCACCCGATACCTTACTCAAACGAGTATCAATATAACGTATCTTTCGTATCATACTATCATAGGTAAATGAGGCAGAGAGGTTGTCGTGATATAAGTAGAATAAAACATGGGAAAAATGCTCGACATTGGACGGCCCAACATATAATCCAAACTCATACATATGGCGTACAGGCCTATAAGGCCGGCATGATCCTTTATATACCCAAAATATAGGCCGACAAGGCCATACAAGCATCCGTATACATGACATCTGTCTACAAGCCTCTAAGAGTACATACTTATATAGGCCGGGACAGGTCCCCGCCATCCCAAACAATACGCGTCTAAATCATACTAACCAAACAAGCGACTCCGGAGCAAACGGAGCGCACCAACATCTTCCGGTGAGCTGATAGCCTACTTGGAGGATTCTCGACCTGTCTATCAGGACATGCAGGCATGAAACGCAGCGTTCCTAGGCAAAAGGGACGTCAGTAAGAATAATGTACCGAGTATGTAAGGCACATAAATTAGTACATAAAAGACATGGAAGAAATATAGAGTAAATGACTTAACCTGTAAGTTTGGATAACTCTGTAAATCATGAAATACTTATAGTGTCATGCATATGCGTATGAATATCATGTCGTGCATAGGTACATGTGTTCATAACATCATCAAGCCTCTGAGGGCATCCCATCATATCATCTCGGCCATTATGGGCAAATCATCAACGTATACCATCTGATCAGGTGGTGGTGCGTATATAACGCCATAACCGTTCCCATATCCCATATACATATATATACGCGTATATCACGCCATCTGATCATGGGTCAATGTGCATGTATAAATGCATGAAATGAATATGAAATACGTTAATAAAATCTCTCAGTACGTCATAAGACCATTATGCCTCTGATTAATATCATGAAATAAACTTTACCAACTTACGTATTTTTTTGAAACCCATGAACATATGATAGAATAATATGATACATGGGGAATCAAGAACATAAGCATCTCTAGTATTTTTATGAATAGAGTCATTTATGAAATTTGTGCATTTGCTCGTTTCGTTCGTGTCGTATAGATCATGCCAAAAAAGAAAGAAGGGATAGCCTTAACATACCTTTAACCCCAACTTTCTACTTGCATCCACGAACAATCCCCTCCATCTTGTATGCCAAAACTAGTCTTCTTCCACCTTACTTTATTACGATGAAATCTCCAAATTTCTATCATTCGGAGGAAACCTTTGTGGGTATAACATCTATGGTCATTTGCGTGGTCTAACTACATGGCGGCTTTAACATAATAACATCCCATCATCTCTAGAAGTTGATAATCATTACAGGCTTAACAAATATTAGGCTTCAAGTGCCACAGGATTCCAGCACTGATACAGATCAGACACCACTAAAGAGGCACGCATATAGAGCTCTTATACTCTTAATTAGACCACACCTACCATTGTCAAATAAGAACAAGCAGTGCTGTATTTTATCAAAAGAAAAAGATGTAGTGTTGTATTTTGGGTTTAGTGAGTATTTTCCCCTTTTGGTATATTATATATGTGTTTGCATGTGTTAAAGTGATTATTATAGGTATGCAAATCACGTTATGAAGGCTAAAGAGGAGGGGGGAGGGGGGTGAATCTCTTTAATGGATATCTTCCTGCCACTTAATGTATATGAGTCATGTAGTGTGTATATGAATCACTTAATGCATTCGTATGTGGCTGCCACGTTAATTAATTTAATTCTTATCCAAAAAAGACCTTAGTCTTTATCCAAAGACAATCACTAATTATTAATTAATTAGGTAATGTCTTATTACTCAATAATTAACCAATTACCTATATAATTAAGAATTATCCTAAATTACTTAAAATACTACTCACTTTTAATACACATTATACATCTTACTATCATGGTCATGTAGTATCTTGTATGGCACTAGTACATAAATACCGGGTATTATAGCTCGGTCCGTATTTTATCCCAAATTGCCAAGCTTCGACGAAACTCATTTTTTTTATTTGCTTACCCTCTCACCTTCACGAATTTACTTATCTCTTGTTTAAAATAACATAATGCTTATAACATCAAAATAATCTCATTCCCGAGCTTACGTTGATTAACTTACGACAAAACTTCAACGTACGAAAATGCGGGACGTAACATCTCATTTCCGATCTTATATCAATTTACTTATGGCGTACTTGTACTTCCACGTATGAAAATATGGGGTGTAACATCATTCCCCCCTTGGAACATTCGTCCTCGAATGTTGACGGATCCACTTATCATTCTCATAACCCATAGCTCTTGCGAATAGTTTAGTACTCCTCTTGCCATCTAGGCGACTGTTCTGTGAATGAATCCCAAAGGCCAGGGCATTCCCCCCTTTAAGCCTCTTTCTCACACCACGACTTGTGATCGGAATTCTTCCAATCTCGCAACTGTTACTACCTTCTATCATGCATCCTTTACGACTCTAACGTTTTATGTGCGCCTATGCGACTCTTCTCTTCTCTTTCTTCCAGCTTTTAGCCAATCTCTAGGCCTTACTTTGTAAACATATACAGAGCTTAATAAGATGTCTCTCTAGGCATCTACAGGTATACTGAAGTTCTTCGCTTGGTACTTTGTAGAACTTGCGAATATTGCTATATCCTATTTTATAGACCTGGTTATCCATTCGTATGACTTTACTGCATTTACATAGGTCATACTATCATTACTGAGGTCTGCAACTACCTCCAGGTTACTCTCGTTGCTTATCCTTAAGACTGATGGCCTAATCTCATCTCATATTTTGTAACTTTTATCCATCCATTGTTGATTCATCTCAATATTGATATATTATCTACCACTAATAACTTGAAACTTCTTACGTGATCACTAGGGCTGACGTCTCATCGGGGAACCTCTGAAATGATTAGACCGATCCACCGAGGAGCGATACCATGCTTCCATAATCGTATTCTATAGCATCCCAATGTGATTTACCTTATATGGGTATTTAATCCCATACCATTCACGAAATCCTCTTCGATTCATTACTCAATCGAAGGCCAAACGTCATCCATTATCTATCGCAATCACACCTTTATTTAATTATCAGGGCAACATTCCATTTCTACTAAATGCTACTAGTCTTAGACTCATTTGAGTTTATTCAGGCTATACTGAGCTTTGTATAACTTAGAGAAACCATCAGCTCTTCTTGTTTTCATGGGCTTAATCCTGAGGACGTATCCATGATATAATCCTTTAACAATTCGATCTATGATATAGGCTCAATTCTTTCTTTAACTTATACCGGAGTCTTCTACGGCTGTATGATTGTCAACATATATGCTGCATGGATAATACTCTGAAATCTTAAGTGCGCTCATAACGTAGCTATCTCTGGATCATTGATCGAATGATTCCTTCCGTTCCTTCTCAGTTTTCTTGCTATTACCTTTCCTGCTCTTTCTTCCCCCTTGTTGCGTGTATACTTAGCTTATCTTAGCTCTCACGCATGTCGGAATTTTTGTACAACTCATATGATCTTCGAATATTACTTTTGATTTTACTTCCCGTTCACTAGCCACGGTAGGTGCCATTTTCTTATTGAGTGCATACAATGTTGTTGTGAAACTGTTGTTATAAGACCATTTCCTCCTTAGGTCATCCAGCTTAGGTTAAAACTTCCTTCCTTACTTTCTCATCTAGTCTTTCATTGTAGTATTTAGGGAGGATTCTCTGACTCTTGTAAAGCTGCGAGCTAATTACACCGAATATTTGAATTTGTTTTTTTTTATGTCCTTTCTCGCCTATAATTATTCGTAGTTTACGCTCGTGTGCTTGTAGGGTTGCTTCTGAATTTGATATTTTGACTGTCTTCCCAGTGGCTTTCTCTTTTATTTCAGTAACACTCATATGCTACCTTTAACTACCCCAACTCCTATCTAAATATTTCTCAAGGATCACGATGTCATATTTGCGAGACTGGATTCACCATATTGGGTTTTACTATGTTTATCATGCACGATATGCTACCTCATTTGTAACCCCCTGTTTAGCCATAACTAGGCTCTTCCTGAATCAATTACTGACTACCCGTTGGCCCATTCTCATATCAATATTCCGCATAATCTTTCTTAGGTTATTTCCTTTGTCTTAACTTACGTCCCGCACTGATTCCTTATCTATCAATAACCTCTTGGGTAGGGACCCTTACTTCCTTTCCTTGACATCGTGGTTGCATAATATTCTGGAATCGTAGCATATCTGTAGGCTTTGAATAAGTGCAATCTCGTCCCTTTTTCATTTTATCGCATTCTTCCTTTACCATTCCATAATTACTAGAACCACTTAATTCTAACTTAATGCCACCTCACTCCACATTCCCCTCTTTAGGGAAGTATTAATATTTAGCACTACGAAGATCTACCTATAGATGTTTTACCTCTTCATCATTGGCATCTTCTCACATTATCGATGACCCTTACTCGCCTTGCGGTAATCCTTCTGTACCAAGGATAACGAAATTCCTTACTCGCTAGGGTGCCACTTAGTGTAACTGGCACACATAGTCCCTTAAGCTTAACTTTGCTCACATTGCTTGCTTTAGGAAAGCGTCTTTCTGAATGATCTTTAAGGGTTATTCTTCTGTCATCCATTCTTTTATCGCCAGAACGCAATCTAAATTCTCATGGTGCCGACTATTATCAAATCACTCAGTTCCAATTCATGTTTAGTTTACCTTTATCACTAACCTATACTGATTTCTTATTACTTTGGGGTCTAACTTTTCCTTCTGGTAATCATGTTAGAGTCGCGAACCTATTTCTCGAAATGAGGATATGACTTTATGGCCTATACTCTCTTGTTGTCTCAAAGCCTGTCACTTCTCGTCTTTTCCTTCACTTGACTATAGACTCTGTAATACTATCATCTTTTTGACCTACCGTTGTCATCCATGTATCACATCTTACTATTAATTCTTCATTAGCTCTCTTCTTATTTCCTGCTAATATTTTTGTCTATCACCTTATTCTGAAAACTTCAACAAGTTATTCTTTTGCTTTTAGCTCCCCTTTGCTCCATCCACTGGATCTTCGGGTTGCCTAGCATTATCTCTCTACTAAGGACGGGAGCCATACTAATATAATATTTATCCTTTTCACGCTTTCACTGCCTATCTTTATAGCACTCATATCTAGCTGTACTATTTTAGAGTGCACCATCTGGGTGCCTCATAAGAAGACCTATTAACACATTTTGCAATATCCTTCGGAAATGTCAACTAACACAAATAATTCATCCACCATTTTAGGTCATTCTAACCCAAGCCGGATCCTGATATCTCATCCTTCTCTTGAACCATATCTGTTAGCTCCCATAGGGTATAACTAAGATCTAAGTAGCCAATTATACATACCTCTGTTAATGTTGAAGGTAACTCAAAATGCTTAAATTTCTCTGCTTGAATTGTAAATACTGTTAACCTTCATTAACTGGGCGCCTCGTGCCCTTCTTCATCTTGCTTCTTTTGCTTGTTGAAATTTGTATTTATCTTCTGAATCTCTCATTGTCTTTCACCATAAAGGCGTATACATCTTAGTACACACATGATCTACTGAATACTTTTTTTTTTACTCATCATAAGCATCACGCAAAATCGAGTTTCTCTGACTCAACGTTTTCACAGCTATAGGAAATTGAGTTCTTACAATAGAGCTCTACCAAACGATCTAGAGTAAGAAGAAAGAGTAACAGTCCTAAATGACCTATAGCTTCCTGGTTATAAGTGTGGTGCACGACATACCGATAAACAAGACTCTACTAGACACGGCTTGTAGACTCCCTAGGACAGAACTGCTCTGATACCACTTTTCTCCCGACCCAAACCGATGGGCCGCGACGGGCACCCGGTATCTTACTCAACCGAGTACCAACATAACATATCTTTCGTATCATACTATCATAGGTAAATGAGCCAGAGAGGTTGTCGTGATATAAGTAGAATAAAACATGGAAAAAATGCTCGACATTGGATGACCCAACATGTAATCCAAACTCATACAGGCCTATAAGGCCAGCATGATCCTTTATATACTCAAAACATAGGCTGACAAGGCCATACAAGAATTCGTATACATGACATCTGTCTACAAGACTTTAAGAGTACATACTTATACAGGTCGGGACAGGGCCCCGCCATACCAAACAATACGCGTCTAAATCATACTGACCAAACAAGCGACTTCGGAGCAAATGGAGCGCACCAACGTCTTCTGCTGAGCTGATAGCCTACTTGGAGGACTCTCGACCTGTCTATCAGGACATGCAGGCATGAAACGCAGCATCCCCAGGCAAAAGGGACGTCAGTACGAATAATGTACCGAGTATGTAAGGCACATAAATTAGTACATAAAAGACATAGAAGAAATATAGCGTAAAGGAATTAACTTGTAAGTTTGGATAACTCTGTAAATCATAAAATGCTTATAGTGTCATGCATAGGCGTATGAATATCATGTCGTACATAGGTACATGTGTTCATAACATCATCAAGCCTCTGAGGGCATCCCATCATATCATCTCGGGCACTGTGGGCAAATCATCAACGTATACCAGCTGATCAGGTGGTGGTGCGTATATAACGCCATAACCGTTCCCATATCCCATATACATATATATACGCGTATATAATGTCATCTGGTCATGGGTCAATCTGCATGTATAAATGCATGAAATGCATATGAAATACGTTAATAAAATATCTCGGTACGTCATAAGACTATTATGCCTCTGATTAATATCATGAAATAAACTTTACCAACTTACGTATTTTTTTAAGACCCATGAACAGATGATAGAATAATATGACACATGGGGAATCAAGAACATAAGCATCTCTAGTATTTCTATGAATAGAGTCATTTATGAAATTTGTACATTTGCTCGTTTCGTTCGTATCGTATAGATCATGCCAAAAAAAAAAAATAAGGGATAGCCTTAACATACCTTTAACGCCAACTTTCTACTTGTATCCATGAACAATCCCTCCATCTTGTATGTCAAAACTAGTCTTCTTCCACCTTACTTTATTACGATGAAATCTCAAAATTTCTATCATCCGGAGGAAACCGTTGTGGGTATAACATCTATGGTCATTTGCGTGGTCTAACTACATGGCGGCTTTAACATAACAACATCACATCATTTCTAGAAGTTGATAATCATTACAGGCTTAACAAATATTAGGCTTCAAGTACCACAGGATTCCAGCATCGATACAGATCAGACACCACTCA
Source organism: Nicotiana tomentosiformis (assembly GCF_000390325.3). Classification (NCBI taxonomy): domain Eukaryota; kingdom Viridiplantae; phylum Streptophyta; class Magnoliopsida; order Solanales; family Solanaceae; genus Nicotiana; species Nicotiana tomentosiformis. Next base: position 133,646,676 of record NC_090815.1, on the reverse strand, counting down.
AGAGACACGCATATAGAGCTCTTATACTCTTAATTAGCCCACACCTACCATTGTCAAATAAGAACAAGCAGTGCTGTATTTTATCAAAAGAAAAAGAAGCAATGTTGTATTTTGGGTTTAATGAGTATTTTCCCCTTTTGGTATATTATATATGTGTTTGCATGTGTTAAAGTGATTATAGGTATGCAAATCACGTTATGAAGGCTAAAGAGAGGGTGAAGGGGTTGAATCACTTTAATGGACACCTTCCTGCCACTTAATTTATATGAGTCACGTAGTGTGTATATGAATCACTTAATGCATTTGTATGTGGCTGCCACGTTGGTTAATTTAGTTCTTATCCAAAGAACTTAGTCTTTATCCAAATACAACCATTAATTATTAATTAATTAGGTAATATCTCATTACCCAATAATTAACTAATTACCCACATAATTAAGAATTATCCTAAATTACATAAAATACTACTCACTTTTAATACACATTATAGATCTTACTATCATGGCCATGTAGTACCTTGTATGACACTAGTCCATAAATGTCGGGCATTATAGTTCGGTCCGTATTTTATCCCAAATTGCCAAGTTTCGACGAAACTCATTTTCTTCGATTTGCTTACCCTCTCACTTTCACGAATTTACTTATCCCTTGTTTGAAATAGCATAATTCTTATAACCTCAAAATAATCTCATTCCCGAGCTTACGTTGATTAACTTATGACAAAACTTCAACGCACGAAAATGCGGGACGTAACATCTCATTTCCGATCTTATATCAATTTACTTATGGTGTACTTGTACTTCCACGTATGAAAACATGGGGTGTAACACTGTATTTATCATTTGTAACTATAACTTCAGTAAATTTACCATTAATGGCAATATTTGAATTTTGTAGCAAATCTACGAAATAAGAGATCAATTATTTTGAATTGAAACAATAGAGCAACAAGCTCTCGTAATTTAGTTGGTTAGAGCGCCCACTTAATATGCGTAGGTCTTTTGTTTGACTCTCAACGAGAGCATTTTATTTTTCTATATTTTTGTATTTCGCCGTGGTGCAACGAATACAGTCGATACAAGTTGTATTCTTTGTATACACCCCTGTATTTCGTCTTGGTTATATTCGTTGTGCGAACCAATACAACTGATACATGTTGTATTTGTTGCGGGCAAGAATACAGTCGATACATATTGTATTCGTTGCGCGTCTGAACAATAGCTACGAATAGTAAATCGACAAATTATAATTACTAGGCTCTAAATCATAGTATTTTATGAAAATTTCTATTAATTTTACTATTGGTTTGTGGTCCACCAAACATACTCTGTAGCCCACCAAAGATATTCTGTCACAACTTTTGAGGCCCATTATGAGAGGATTGTAAGTTAATTTTGCCATGAGTTATTTAATTCATTTAGAATTAATCTCATTACTATTTTGGTTCAGGCCATAATGTAAATTGCTTAGGACTGTTTAAAATGTTTAGAAAATTAAGTTGATAAACACATTAATTGGTTATTTTATATATATGTTTATATCAATATAGTTTGTTAGTCAGTTAAGTGATCAAATTAGAATGTTTAAAATATATATATACATAACATTTATGTTTATTTTATTCATGTATTATTGTTTACATCATTTGTTAGTCCCCATTGTGGCCAAACTAAAATATTTTAAAAAAATACGCATGCATAAAATTTTCTGATATTTATTTTATATGTGCATTTATATTTATAGACAAAATCCACGTCTTAGGTTCGAGTTTAAATTTTGGGATCGAAAATGCATGTCGCCATTTCTTCCTTTATGGGTTCCTCAAATATGGGCCTATTCATAAAGCGACGTCCTAATAAGTAAAAATCGCGTGCGGTAACTACTATTTAAGGTGGTATTTATTTTTTATCCAGCAAATCTAATGTTGAGCAAAAATAGCCAATACTCTATTAAAATTAATATGAAAAGATATTTTTACCCTTTCTTCCATTTCATTTCTTCCCAAACCCTCGCTTCTCTCTCGGTTTATCAAAACCCTTTATCAAAAGTTCATAACTCTCACTTCTCTCTCCAGAACTTTAGTACAAGGTGAATTGGAGTTGTAGCTATCGGATAGCGACACCAATCTCTGCAATAATTCTATGTATATTTTCTGGAACATACACACACGTTCAAGATCAAGTCCCGTAATATTTGGAATGTAACAAGATTAATAATATGCGTTACATTTCTAAGGTTCTTTTTGGGTAAAAATTGACCCTTTATCAAAAGTTCAAAACTCATGCCTCATTCAAAAAATAAGGAAAGGTAGTCCTGAACTTCGAGTTACAAGTTCAAAAGTTAAGGACATGTAGTCCTGAACTTAGAGTTACAAGTTCAAAAATTAAGGACAAGTAGTCCTAAACTTAGACTTACAAGCTCATAAATTAAGGACAACTAGTCCTGAACTTACAGTAACAAGCTCATAAGTTAAGAACACTTGGTCCTAAACTTAGAGTTGGAAGTTCAAAAATTAAGGACACTTGCTCCTTAACTTAGAGTTACAAGCACGGAAATTAAGGACAGGTAGTCCTTAACTTAGAGTTAACACTACTAGAAAATAGCTATTTTTCGACTGCCAAAATGGTCGAAAAACGGTCAATCGAAAAATCGTAGTCGCAAAATAGCTGGTCTGAAATAGTTTGCGATCGAATCCGTCTGTAATTTGCGACTACTGCTGTCGCATAGTCAAAATAGAAAAACGACTAATAAATGTTGTCAACTCTCCGACTGACGCGGTCGCAAATAATTTAAATAAAAATTTAATTTTATATTAACTTTTCCACTACTACAGTCGCAAATGATATATATATTATAATTTTATTTAATCTTTCTCACCGGAGTGGTCACAAATAATATAAAATATTTTTATTTTATATGAGTTTTTCCACTATTGTAGTCGCAAAATAATTTAAAATTATTTATTTATTTATATTTCCCACCACTGTGGTCGCAGATCTAATTTAATATTATTTTTTAATTTAATTTTTCCACTACAGTAGTCGCAAATGTTCCTGAATCTGGAAAATTTTGAAGCGTTTTGCGACTACTGTGGTCGAAAATCAATCAAAAAACTAGAAATTTTTGGTTGATTTCAGCTCTTTTAAAGCAGCACCACCGGGTTCAAATATACAGCAATTAAACAATTAATCCACCATGCCAACCAATCAATTCTCCATTCCAACCAATCAAATCCATAAAATGCAAACTATAGAAAACATAAATATTTGTAACTAAAACATCCAAAAAGAGTTAAACATTCAAGCACCATTCAATCTAGTCTTAAGTATTACAATCATAGTCAAGTGTAAACATTACCAAGTCTAAACATCCAACCATAACAAATAATAATGTTTCAAACATTACTACCACAACAAATTAAACTAAAGCTCATTATCCCCGCCATCCTCGCCATTCAAAGGATCAAATGGACGTCCACTAATAAATTTCTCCACTAGACTCTGCAATTTGTTAAAATTTGCGCGATCTTCTTTACGTTCCTCCTTCAACTCTGCAACTTCTTTTCGTAATGCTTCCACCTCTTCGTGATTCTGCGAAGAACTCGTATCACCAGACAACAATATCGTAGAACGACCTACGGAATGTTGTGATCCAAGACCGTAGGTTCTACCTTTCTTTGCGCCACCAACCACTTGCGTCCATATTGAAGCTACATCATTGAGTGACACTTGTGTTGAGCTACCATCCTCGGAATCGAGTTGACTTTAACGCCATTCCTCCAAACGGTTTTAATAGGCTTCCTGAAATTAAAATGTTAAGTATTAAATTATGTTATACTAACACAGTATGAAGCACCAATGTTATACTAACAGAAAGAAGAAGCAGACTAGGAAATAATAACAGTGAAGTTGCTTTTGAGTTTTCAGCCATGTCGGGAACTTTGGGCCCAAACCGCATTTTCTAAGCTCAATATATGTGAGGCTAAATGAAGGAATTCATTCGCTGCTCAAGTTGACCCCAACACTTTTTCCACATGATAGGAATAAATGTTTCAATTGATGGAGTCTTGCAAAGTGATTTTGTGAAAGATAAGACTTCTAAAGCATTTGCTGCAAGGTCCAAATGAGTTAATTCAGGAAAACTAAAAATACTCTTAGGTAAGGCTCCCTTTAGTTGATTCTGTCCCAATTCCGAGATTTCCAACCGTGAAAGCTGCTCAATAGTTGTTGGAATCGTGCCTGATATCGCGTTAAAAGAAATACTAAGAATCCTTAACATCTTTTCAGACGTCCTAATGAATTTGGCAATTGCCCTGTCAACTGTTTTCCAGAAAATCTTAAGACCTTTATAGTCGTGTTGTTGCAGCTGGACAGCCCGTCCACTACTCGACTTATGTCTCTATTAATTTTATTCTGCAATAGAAACTCCCGCAAAATACAGAGTTTACCCCACTCGACATTTGATATTGGACCTTCAACGTTACTAGACTTGATAAAAAGTTCCTCAATTGTGGTGGCATTAGACAACCAACCATCTAGGCAACACAGAATTAACAAAGTTATTCCCTGAAAGGTAGAGATAGAAAAGGGAAGTCATATTCCAGTCGGGTAAGGAGTAAGGGAGATAGTGAAGGCTACTGTTTTGCAAACTAAGAAGACAGCCCAGAAACCCAATTCAAGTTTGAAAACTCAAAAGCAACTTCCTCTTTCTATACTGTTTCACCCATATCATTGACAAATTCTACAGATTAACTTTGAATACTTGTATTCTTTATATCGACAAAGAAATTTACTATGTTAGCATCCCCCAACTTCAACAATTGATTACTAATAGTTTAACTCACAAGAATTTCTTGTGCTAATCTTGTAAGAATCAGACTAAGTGTTATCCCAATGCAAAACCAAAAGAAGAAACTAGAGAATCTTGTTGTTAGGAACTTACATATGTCCTAGCAGCACGTGGCTCAACCCATTCTTTCGTACCATCCTTTTTCTTTTTCATATGTTTGTCCTCAAAGACCTCAGCATAAGTCACAAGTCTCCCTTTTTCCTTTTCCTACAAAAAAAAAGTTAAGTTAGATAAAGTTCATAATCAACACCTTGGAAGTTCTCCTAAAAGCTTTTTGTAAAGTTTACAGAAGCTATTCTGTAAAGTTTAGAAATGAAAGGCACATTACTGTAGTTACCATCTAAAGCTAAGCAAGTACAAAAGTTATTTTGTCTATGTTTCATTAACTGTAATCAAAAGTTAAGAGCATAAATACATGATTCAGTAAATTAGAACTTATTTTAAGAGTTTAACTAGTAACCTACTATCAACTAGCCTAAGGGGATCTTTCCCAGAATGCGCATCAACAGTGCTTAACCATGAAATTGTGCAGAAAAAAGTGACGACTGTATAACAACAATATATGTGAAAGAAGAAAGAAGACTGAGAAAGGAGAAATAGAAAAGGCCCTCAGTTGTTCTTGAATAACTATTATAGAATAAACTACACATTGATTTGTTAATATCTCTCAATTTGTAAACTCAAAGCAAATATAATAAGAAATTTACCATTCTCCTTCGATGGGTCTCCATACTAACTGAACCCCCTGTGTGCAATGAGCCACCCAGATTGGAGGCTCGGGCAGCCTTTCTGGCGTTGCTCCTCTTCTTAAATTCTTCATAAGCCCATATCACATTAAGTTTATCCCATATGTCTTTTAGTATCCAACCGGGCATCTTGCCATCAAGCCGAGCTTTATAGAAGAGATTTTTAAGCCTATCAACACCTTTTTTCTTGAAATTATGACTTATTTGCTGATGATATTTGGGATGCCATGCACACCTTGTCTGCAAATAATTTAAAACATTAGATGAAATAAGGGTAATTTGATAAATAATATAAAACTTATTGATTTTGTACCCTAAATTGATTCCACATCTAATCTCTGTAAATATACGGTATATCTGACCATTAACTCCAAGCATCTCGGTAAAATGCTTTAACACAATCCACAACCACCTTCGTAGATTCATTGGAGGGAACAAACCTGGATTAACATTAACATATGTCTAAAATATATTCAACAATTCAAGCGAATGATAAAGTAATTGCTTACCCAGTAGTAGGAATGATAATCAGTCTATGAAGATCATCATATGATACAATCTCTTCAAAAGTCTGTGTCTGTGTATCATCAGGAGCAGGTGTAGATCTTAAATTATTGCAGAAACAAAGAACCAGAGTTAAAAATTACTAATCTTAAGTCTCAAAATAATAAACTCTAATCCAGGTGTGCGGTCCACTATTCTTCTGTAGATTAGTTATTGGCTCTACCTCAAAATTTCAAGTTGTGCTCTCATGAAGGCTACTCCTAAATATTTAGTTGGTCCAACTGGTTATGGCTCTAAAACCACTGCAGAGCAAGTCACCCAAACTTGCTCTTTTTCCCTTTCTTCTCAGCTCACTGCAATTATCACTGGTTAGTATCTTAAAATCTAGTCCTAGTTCTATAGACCGTTTGAATATTTTGTTTTTCATCTTAAACTACAGATTTCTAGCTACTCGACCATCATACATTCTTTTATCTTCATCATTTATCTGTTGGTTTGAAGATATAACATACGAATATTCTTAGAACAGATATATGTGATACATGTACCTATCTGAAAAAGACTCATTTGAATCCTCAAATTCAAAACGTTTATTTCCAAAGATACATAGAAGAGAGATACATATGTTTCTCTAACAAATTTGTTTAGTCACTGTGGCCCATGTTTTCACCTGAGTTTTTCAGATTCAGGTCATCACTCATCATTTTGTTTCCTGATACTAACAGTTTACACATTTCAAGAAAACCAATCAAATAATAGCTCTCTTTTTCTCCCTCCTGGCATTTGTAGAATTTGGCGCAAAGAATGTTGACCTATTGTATATATACATACTTTTTTTAGTAAAAGAAATTATATACATACTTCCTGATACTAACAGTTTACACATTTCAAGAAAACCAATCAAATAATAGCTCTCTTTTTCTCCCTCCTGGCATTTGTAAAATTTTGCGCAAAGAATGTTGACCTACTGTATATATACATACTTTTTTTTAGTAAAAGAAATTATAATTAGTAAACTGTTTTCGACGAAGCAATGATGAACGACATCACTAGTATTTGTCATTTTCTATTCCCCTGCATTTTCTCATTTCTTTCCTTTTCTTTTCTTTTTCCTTTTACAAATTTAATCGGGACTAATTTGAATTTATATCACTATGAATGTATATGATTGTGAACTCTTTACTGTTAAAACAATCTAAACAAAGATTTTATATTTATCCAGTGAGACCTAATTCTTAAACTCGTTTAGCCGAAGAAATTTGTTCTATAAGATGTCTTTTTCATCTTAGGATAATGCTACACACAAAAAAAATCTAGGTAATAAAAAGAGAGACATAGACAGAAACTAACCGAAAAGAGGAGTGGAAGAGAAATTGGAGCAGATTTAGCCTTCAAGAGTCGAAGAATAGGCTTGAAATTTCTGCCGTTAGCCAAAAATTGGCATTCCGCCGTTTGCCACCGTCAACCACAGGTGGAGTTGAAGAGAAATCGAAGAACAATGGTGGAATGGAAGAGAAATCGCAGAAACCGCAGAAGATTGGGGAGATATCGATAGAGAGATAGAGATAGAGAAAATTGGGAAAATATGGCTGAAATTAGGCAAATAGGGTTTGCTGAAATATTATATTTACCTTTGTAACTACCGCCTGAAATATTATATTTACCTTTGTGACTGCCACGCCACGGTCACAAACCCAATAAAATATTCTTTTATCATTTTTATTTTTATTTTGCGACCGGAGCAGTCACTTAATTGGTCAACTATTATTATTGACATTTTATCTTTTGACCGAATTGGTCGCAAAAGTGAAGGCGGGAGATTTGGCACGCTGTTTTCCCACTATTTTTGTCAGAATACTAGTCAAATTTCTTTTTTTTAAAGTAATAAAAATGCAATCTTTTTTTTATTACTGCGGTCGCAAAAGAAGTCACATTAGCGACTACTTCAATATCGATCAGAAATTTCGGTCGCAAATTAATTTTTTTCTAGTAGTGTAAAAGCACAGAAATTAAGGAAAGGTAGTCCTAAACTTCGAGTACCAAGTTCAAAAGTTAAGGACATGTAGTCCTGAACTTAGAGTGACAAGTTCAAAAGTTAAGGACAAGTAGTCATAAACTTAGACTTACAAGCTCATAAATTAAGGACAACTAGTCCTTAACATACAGTAACAAGCTCATAAGTTAAGGACACTTGATCCTGAACTTTATGAGCAGAAGGGTATTTTCGTCCGGGGGTAAAGTTTATTAAAGCAGTGGCTAAAGACTAAAGATATTTTAAGCGGTGACTTAAAAATAAATAAATGTATTATTAGTGACTAACTGTGCACTTCCCCCACTTAATAATCGTGTCCATAAAACGATATGACCTCATGTGCAGGGAAATTTGCTAGCCCACTTATTTTTCACTTAATAATTAACTAAAAACGAATTAATTTAAATAGTTGTTTACTCAATCACTTCAATTAGAAATAACTAGTGATGCATAATTTGTATAATATGTATATAATTATGTATAATATATGTATACAGTATACTGGCTAAGAATAGTATTGACACTAATTGTTTTTGTAAAGACCTTAGAAAAATTACAACTATTCTGTGTTCTTTTTCTTTTCTAAATTAAGAATACTACAACCAGGGCCGGATTTAGTATACTAATAACGTGGTCAATTGAACCCATAACTTTCGACGCAGAGTAAAAATTAATATGTAAAAAATGATTTAAATTGCAAAAATAGTAGATTTGAACCCATAACTTTAAGAATATAATGGGTTTAAAGTCGAAACCTTAAAAGTTGAACCCATAAAATTTAAATCTTGATTACGCCTCTGACTACAACCATGCAATTTATGTCTTAGATACTCCATTTGTGGTAAAAGTGTTTTCCAAACCCCAAATGATGTAATTCTGTTTTTTTTTTCTTTTTTCTTTTTTTGTCTGGATTTAACATTAACATACGCTTAACTCTGTCGAAAAGAAAATATCTGTCATATATGAATGTCATTTTCTTCGGACACAGTTATTAAAATATGAGTTGAATTCTATTAAGTTTTCTTTCTGAGCAACAAACTTTTACTTGGGAGAGAACTGTCGTAAATAAATGGAGAAAGAAAATGTGAGTTTTTACAAAATATCACTCCTTCCCGTTATTAGTCCTAGTGTAAAAAGAAAGATTACAATATGTCTCAAATATTTTTTACACTGTCACCAACAACAATAACAACTTAACAACAACAAATTTAGTATAGTATCATAAGTGGGGTCTAGGGTAGTGTGTTGTAACGACTCGGCCGGTCGTTTTGAGAGTATTAGCCCCGATCCCCTATTTACTGCTTTCCCCGTATCTTTTTCTGCTTATGCGACTTGCCGGGAGCACTACTAGAAATTCGGCAAAAACCGACCAAGGTCGACCGACCAACTTTGGTTGGTCAAAAAAAGGGCCAAAAAACCGACCAAAGTTGGTCGGTTTTTCAAAATATTTTAATTTTTAATTTTTTTTATGAAACCGACCAACTTTGGTTGGTTTTCTTTGGCGCAAAAATGCGGAAAACTATTCTTGAGTCCTGCGAAATTTATTTTTCAAGAAACTGACCAACTTTGGTTGGTTTTTCAATTAAAATAAATAAAAATTAATATTAAAAAAACCGACAAAAATTGGTCGGTTAATTCGGCCGGTCATTTTAAAAAACCGACCAACTTTGGTCGGTAATTTTATTTTTTAATAAAATCGACCAACTTTGGTCGGTTATTTTCGTGCAAAAATACAATTAAAGAGTATAAATCAAATAAAAGACAGTCTTAAAACAAAATGCACCAATGGTCTAGTGGTAGAATAGTATCCTGCCACAGTACAGACCCCGGTTCGATTCCCAGATGGTGAATCTTTTGATTACATAATTAAAAAATCAACCAACTTTGGTCGGTTTTTTTTTTTGCAATAATTTTTTTTAATTTAATTGACCGACCAACGTTGGTCGGTAATTTCCGACCAACTTTGGTTTGTATGCCTTTCCGACCGTCAAAATACCGTCCACACATAAATGGTCGCGTTTTGGTCAGTAATTGGCCATAACTGACCAACTTTGGTCGGTAATTGGCCATAACCGACCAACTTTGATCAGTTTTTTTGGTCGGTATTTAGCAGAGTTCTAGTAGTGGAGGTTCTATTTTTTGTTTCGGAGTATTTTGGGGCACTTAGTCCCTAAAATGGAAGTTTAAGTTCTAGAATTTTGACCATAGTTGGAACTGTGTGAAGACGACTCCAGAAAGAAGTTTTGTCGGTTCTGTTAGCTCCATTGGGAGATTTTGGACTTAGGAGGGTGTCCGGATTGTGAATTGGAGGTCTGTAGATGAATTAGGCTTGAAATGGTGGGGGTTGAATTTGGATGGTTAATGGATCGAATTGGAAGTTGGAGGAATGGCTAAAGCATTGCTGCTTCTGGTGTAATCGCACCTGCGGTGGGGTTGACCGCAGATGCGGACTCGCACGTGCAGAAGGAGGAGTGCATGTGCGATTTGGAGAAGCATGGCCTGTGGGCGCAAGTGCGAGGCTAGGACAGCTGTTGCGACCAAACACACTCACGCAAGTATACGCGGTCGTCAAGTAATAAAGTGACTAAAAGTCAGATATCGAACCCACGAGGACTTATGATTAACTATTAACTAAATTAAACTATCCTTATTATCTAAACAAGAATTAAATCTAAAAATATTTTATTCCAACTAATTAAATAAGAAAAATATGAATAATAAACTTTGAACAGAGAAAGAGCAGATTTTAATGATATCAATGTAATTAAAACGATCTAGGGTTATGGTCTATCTAACAATCCTATTGCATTCTTCAATTGAATTGACCGACTAATTTATCTAGCTTACTGGTTGACAGGGTTAATGCTCATAAGAATCTGTCGAGTTCTTACTTGCCTATTCAAGCTAACCTAACGCCTATATGTCTATGGAGTTAGAATCAACAAGAACGCATTTATAATTCCTGTAAATCAACCAAGCAAGGCAATTAGGTATATGTCTATCCTAACCACGAATCCGTTCCCCGATGCCCGAGTTCAAGAACTTGCCCTACTCAATCCTATATACAATATAGAATTCCCACTTTCGAGTTCAATTCTAGATTCGTAGATAATATTCAATTGGTGATCAATCAATTAAATAATTAAGTGCAAGATTGAATAAATAAACTAATATGATAAATCAAGAAGTCAAAATCAATATCCGAATAACAATAATCATGAAAGAACCACAACCCTAGAATGTGAAGTTTAGCTCCACATAGACATGGTAGCCAAAGAACAAATCATATAAAGAAACATAAAGATTACTAAGTTTGGTGGGAGAAAGATGAAACTTGATGAATTCCGGCCTCCACAGCTTTGTCGTGGCTTTTTCCCTCTTCCCAATATGTTCGATAACCTAAAAGAGGCGTTTTTAGCTTATATATTGCGTACAAAAGTCGTGGGCCAAAGCTCTCCTATTCCTAGTCCAATTCGGCTTCAGGGATTGATGCTAAGGTGGATGCGACGCATCCACCTTGTCCTCCATTTTTTCTGCGAAGGTGGATGCGACGCATCCACCTTGTCCTCTATTTCTCAGCTTTGCACGCGATGGTGGACACGACGCATCCAGCCTTCTCTTCTACTTCCCAGTTTCGCACGCGATGGCGGACGCTATGGCCCAACTTCACTGCTAAGGTTGCATGTAGGATGATGTTTTCCTAGGTTGGATGCGACGCATCCAACCCTTCTTCCTCTGGCTAAACCACCTTTTCTTCATATTTTGCACTCCGAACACCTTAAATCGTCACACATAACTTAATTAGTCATCAAACCAATAATTACACTATGTTGGGTGTTTTAAAGATTGAATAACATCAAAAAGTGGTTAAAACATGGGTAAAGTAACATCAACACATATCGAAATATGCCAAACATCAACAGCAGAAGCGGAGCCGCTCCAGCGGAGAAAGGATCACAGAAGCGGAAGGCGAGCTGAGTGAGGATTCTGCAGAAGCGGACAAAAGTCCTCAGGCGCGCACTCGCAGGTGCGGCCTTGTGCTCGTAGAAGCGGACCAGAGGACTTAAGTCAAGTCCGCATATACGATGGAATTTTCGCAGGTGCAGTACTGATTGTGCGGCTAAATGTCCGCATGTACGAAGATTGCTGGGCAGAAAAGGCTAAGTTCGAGGGTTTTATCCCATTCTTCATTTTGGGACTTTGAGAGCTCGGATTTGGGCGATAATTTGGGGGATTTTCAGAGGAAGCTTTTGGGTAACGATTCTTAACTCATTTATGGTTATACTCCATTAATCTATAGTTTATTTCATCATTAATTAAATAATTTGGGGAAAAGGTTGGAAAGTTCTTCAACTAAGTTTTTGTGTTTTGATTCGGATTTTGATATCGGATTTGGATAATTTTGGTACGAGTGAACTCGTGGTTGATTGGGTGTTCGTATTTTGTGACTTTTACCCGATTTCGAGACGTGAGCCCGGGTCGATTTTTTAGGACGATTTTTGAAATTCTTGTTAAATTCTTGATTTCATTAATTAGATTAGTCTATTATAGTTGTATTTATGGAATGTAATTAGTTTTGGCTAGATTTGGTCCATTCGTAGTCGGATAATCGAGGAAAGGGCATTCTTACTGATTGATTGAGTTTGGTTCGAGGTAAGTGGCTTGCCTAACCTTGTGTGGGGGAAATGCCCTTAGGAATTGTACTGTTGTGATACTTCTGTGATATGTGAGTGCCGTGTACGCGAGGTGACGAGTACGTACACAGGCTAATTGTTGTAAAATCCGGTTGTTCGCTGAGTAATAGCATGTTACACTTTAATTGAGTTATACTAGCATGTGTAGTTATCCTGTTTAGCCTAGTTTCACTTGTCTACGTGTCTTAAATGTTTATTTGAATTATGTGCAGCATGTCGAGTTGAATTCCTACCTGACTTGATTTGTATCCACCTTAGCTGTAGAAGTCTTGTTGCTAATTGTTTTTCTCCACTGATTTGAGTTGTGCATTTACTTTTGGGACTACGAGGCGGTACCTCGTGAGATCCCCCAACATATTTACTTTTGGGACTACGAGGCGGTACCTCGGGAGATCTCCCTGCATATTTACTTTTGGAACTACGAGGCAGTACCTCGGGAGATCCCCATGCACATTTACTTTTGAGACTACGAGGTGGTACCTTGGGAGATCTCGTCGCATATGTACTTTTGGGACTACGAGACGGTATCTCGGGAGATCCCTTGTTGAGTATTTACTTTTGGGATTACGAGACGGTATCTCGGGAGCGCCCCTGTTGTTATCTTATTGTGTTGTGTTGTTATTGCTTTGTGAATTCTTTCTGCTAAATTCTCCGTATTACTTTATTTTATTATATCATCTGTCTTATTATTATATCCAGTAGGGCCTGGACCTGACCTCATCACTACTCTACCGAAGTTAGGCTTGGCACTTACTGGGTATCGTTGTGGTGTACTCATGCTACACTTTTGCACATGTTTTGTGTGTAGTTCTAGGTGCTTCTTATTAGCCCCACTATTAGCTGAGAATGCTTGCTACTGTACGGAGACTTCAAGGTACATCTGTCGTGTCTGCAAATCTCGGAGTCCCCCTCTATTCCCTCCTATGTCGTTTACCTTCTCATAATTTTCTTACACTCTAATGTAAAGAGATACTAGTCTTTCTTCTGTAGCTTGTGACTTATGATTACCGGGTTTTGGGAAAGATACTGTATATACTCGAGTGTTGGATTTTGTACATGTTGAGCGACATCATATCAGTTATTTAATTATTCTATTGCAGTTTAGTTGTAAATTTTGCTTTTATTTCTGTTTTTCCGCAATTTGTTAGGCTTACCTAGTCGTAGAGACAAGGTGCCGTCACGACGTCTTACGGAGGAAGAATTGGGTCGTGACAAGTTGGTATCAGAGCTCTAGGTTCATAGGTGTCTTGAGTCACAAGACGGTTTATTAGAGTATCGCGGATCGGTACAAAGACGTCTGTACTTATCATCGAGAGGCTATAGAACTGTTAGGAAAATTACACTTCTTTGATTCCTTGTTGTGCGAAAATTGTTGACTTCAAAATTCTAAACTTCTGTATTCTATTCTCTCACAGATGGTGAGGACACCTACAGGCAGATCTGATGACCAGGCACTCGCTCCCCCTGCTAGAGCCGCGAGAGGCCGGGGCCGGGTAGAGGCTGAGGACGTCCACAGTATCTCCAGCTGGAGGGCAGACACCTGAGGTACGTGTTGCTGCACCAACCCTTCAGAAGACTCTAGCCCGGTTTCTAAGCATGTTCAGCACCTTGGCTCAGGTTGGATTGATTCCACTTTCTCCTGCCACATCTCAGGATGGGGGAAAAGCACAGACTCCCGCTGCCTGTACCCCAGTGCTGTGGGTTTAGGTCGACTAGGTTCCAGAGATTATACTGATGCAGTCGGTAGCTCCAGCTCAGCCCGAGGTTAGGGCAGCAGTTTCTGAGGCGGAGAAGCTCAGACTTGAGAGGTATAAGAATTACCACCCTCATACCTTCAGTGGATTGGCGCCAGAGGATGCCTAGGGTTTTTTGTTGAAGTGTCACTGTATTCTTCGTACTATGGGTGTAGGGGAGTCAAGTGGGGTTTCTTTTAATACATTCCAGATTATAGGAGTAGCCTATCAGTGGTGGCGTGCTTATGAGTTGGGTAGTCCGGCTGAGGCAACTTCACTTACATGGACTCAGTTCTCAGGCATGTTCTTGAGGGAGTATGTTCCCCAGAGTCTCAGAGATGCATGGCGCGTGGAGTTTGAGCGGATGCGACAGGGTTCTATGACTGTGTTGGAGTATGCAGTTCGCTTCAGTGATTTGACCCGACATGCACCAGCCTTGGTTGCTACAGTTCGAGAGAGGGTCCGTCGGTTTATCGAGGGACTCCACCCCAGTATCAGGCTTAGCGTGGCCAGGGAGTTGGAGATGGATATTTCTTACCAGCAGGTTTTGAGTATTCCTAGGAGATTGGAGGGTATGCTTGCTTGATAGAGAGAGGAGAGGGAGGCCAAGAGGTCTCGAGAGTCTGGCACGTATAGTGGTACTCGTGCCCCAGCTGCATTTCGTCATGGTAGAGGCTATGTGAGTCGCCCTGTTCATTCAGCACTTCCAGCCGCCAGTGGTATTCAGGCCCCATGAGACTTATTATGTACCGCTAGTATCTAATGCCCCTCCTGCACTGGGTGCTTTTAGCAGCCAGTCCAGCAGACCTGGCCCGAGCCAGTTACAGCAGCCACGCCATTCGAGAGCTTGTTTTGAGTGTGGTGACACTCGCCATATGGTGAGGGATTGCCCCAGACTTAGGAGGGGTGCACCTCCACAAACTTCTCATGCACCGCGTGCTCTATCGGGTCCTTATGCTATGATTACAGCGCCAGCTACTACTCCACCTGCTCAACCAGCTCGAGGTGGAGGTCGGGGAGGTCGAGGTCGCCCTAGAGAGGGAGGCCAGGCCAGATATTATGCTCTTCCTGCTCGTACAAAGGCAGTTGCTTCCGACTCTGTCATTACAGGTATTGTTCCGGTCTATCATAGAGATGCATCGGTTTTATTTGATCTAGACTCCACTTAATCCTATGTGTCCTCTTATTTTGCTCCATATTTGGGCATAGCCCATGATTCTTTGAGTTCTCCTGTTTATGTGCCTACACCTGTGGGAGATTCTATTGTTGTTGACCGTGTGTATCAGTCGTGTTAGGTTGTTTTTAGTGGTTTTGAGACTAGATCCGACTTATTATTGCCTAGCATGGTAGACTTTGATATTATTTTGGGCATGGACGGGTTGTCGCCCCATTATGCCATTGTTGATTGTCATGCCAAGATAGTGACATTGTCTGTGCCAGGATTACCGCGATTTGAGTGGAGAGGTACCTTAGAGTATACTCCCAATAGATTTATTTCATTTCTTAAAGCTCAACGAATGGTTGAGAAGGGGTGTGATGCGTATCTAGCTTATGTGAGAGATGTCAGTACTGATACCCATACAATTGAGTCAGTTCCAGTAGTGAGGGATTTTCCAGATGTATTTACAGCTGACCTTCCGGGCATGCCGCCCGACAGATGATATTGACTTCGGTATTGATTTGTTGCCGGACACACAGCCCATCTCTATCCCTCCATATCGTATGGCTCCTCCTGAGTTGAGGGAGTTGAAGGAGCAGTTATAGGAGATGCTTGATAAGGGATTCATTCGGCTTAATGTGTCACCTTGGGGTGCTCCGGTCTTGTTTGTGAAGAAGAAGGATGGTTTTATGCGTATGTGCATTGATTACAAAGTCACAGTGAAGAACATGTATCCATTGCCTCGTATTGATGACCTATTTGATCAGTTACAGGGTGCAGAATGTTTTCCAAGATTGGCTCACGTTCAGGCTATCATTAGTTGAAGATTCGGGAGCCAGATATCCCGAAGACTGCTTTCTGGACTCGGTATGGTCACCACAGGTCCCTTGTGATGTCATTTGGGCTGACCAATGCCCCAACAACATTTATGCATTTGATGCACAATGTAATTTGGTCCTATCTTGACTCTTTCGTTATTGTGTTTATTGACGACATTCTGGTGTACTCCCGGACTTGGGAGGATCATAAGCAGCACATGAGGACTGTGCTTCAGATCTTGAGAGAAAAGAAGTTATATGCAAAATTTTCCAAGTGTGAGTTTTGGCTAGATTTAGTGGCATTTTTGGGTCATGTGGTATCGAGTGATGGGATCAAGGTTGATCCAAAGAAGGTAGAAGCAATGCAGAGTTGGCCTAGACCTTCCTCAGCTATGAAGATCCAAAGTTTTCTTGGTTTGGCGGGGTATTACCGTCGATTTATAGAGGGCTTCTCATCTATTGCAGCACCTATGACCAGGCTGACCCATAAGGGTGCTCCATTCAGGTGGGCAAAGGAGTGTGAGGAGAGCTTTCAGAAGCTCAAGACAGCTTTGACTACAGCCCCAGTATTGGTATTGCCTATACGTTCAGGTTCTGATACTGTATATTGTGATATATCGCGGATTGGTCACGTCGCGCTGTTGATGCAGGGCGGTAGGGTGATTGCCTATGCGTCCAGACAGCTGAAGGTGCATGAAAAGAACTATCATGTCCATGACCTTGAGTTAGCAGCTATTGTCCATGCCTTGAATATTTGGCGACACTATTTGTACGGTGTCCCTTGTGAGATCTACACCTATCACCGGAGTTTACAGCATCTGTTCAAACAGAAGGATCTTAACTTGCGTCAGCGAAGGTGGTTGGAGCTGCTTAAGGATTATGATATCACCATTTTGTACCATCTCGGGAAGGACAATGTGGTGGCCGATGCCTTGAGTCGCCGGGCGGAGAGTTTGGGAAGCTTAGCATATCTACCAGCAGCAGAGAAGCCATTGGCGTTGGATGTTCAGGCCTTAGCCAACTAGTTGGTTAGATTGGATATTTCTGAGCCGAGTCAAGTGTTGGCTTGTGTGGTCTCTCGGTCTTCTCTTTATGATTGTATCAGGGAGCGTCAGTATGATGACCCCCATCTGCTTGTCCTTAAGGACATGGTTCGGCATGGTGATGCTAAGGAGGTCACTATTGGAGATGATGGTACATTGAGGATGCAGGGCAAGCTATATGTGCCCAATGTAGATGGCTTGCGCGAGTTGATTCTCCAGGAGGATCACAGTTCGCGGTACTCCATTCATCCGGGTGCCGCGAAGATGTATCAGGACTTGAGGCAGTATTACATAAATGATACGTACAAGATCCATGCCCAGGGAAATTCATCATAATATAAATAAGTAAGGCAAGTCTATGCCCTAGGAAGTCCATCCCGAATATGTAATCATCTACGCTCACTGGGGTGTGTACAGACTCCGTAGGGGATCCTTCAGCCCCAGTGTGATATAAAGCAGTTATGGCGTACTGCAGGCGGACAGTCCCGATCTGTATAATAATAAAGCCTATAAGTCCTGCTACAGGCGGGCAGCCCCGATCCAGAACAATAAAGCCTATAAGGCCTATTGCGGCGTGCATCCCAATCCCATAATAATAAAGCCTATAAGCCCGATCCCATAATAATAATAATAATAATATATATAAAGTCGATATGGCCTACTGTAGGCGGGCAGCCCCGATCCCATAAATATTCTCATAATGGATGAGCATGACTGAGTATGAAATGTACATTTTAAAATAGTTAATTCAACATCAACACGACCCTATGGGTCCCAAAATATCGGTACGTAGCCTAAACATGATCTTTAATACAAGCATCAACTCAATTTCTCTAATACGTGGAGGATACGCGGTTAATAACATGATTCTTTAATTTTACAACTGCACAACATTTATTTAAGTCACAATTTCTATGGTGCAAGCCCACACGCTCGTCACCTAGCATGTGCGTCACCTCTAACAATTGATATAACACAAAATTCGGGATTCATACCCTTAAAACCAAGTGTAGAAGTGTTACTTACCTCAACCTTCAAGCTCCGAAAATACTACAATACTCAAATTGATTAAAATATCCAAATATCACCCACAATTCAATACCTACCATTAGATATCCCAACTACATCAAAATAAATACGAAAAGATTCATAAATATCCATGTAGGTTTTACAATTCGGCAACAAGCCTTCAACCATCACAAATTATCCAATGGGCTCACCCATTAACCTATTCAATTCCATTCTTGTCATTTAATACTCAATTGGAGTCATTAATAATACTATGTTAATTATCCAATATCATTAAGTCACTATTCACTGTCTTCTCCAACAAAACCCTATGTTCAAGAACACCCATTTCAAGAACTAGTGTTGTATCTTATCCAAATGGTGATTCCCTATTCAATTCATTCATAAATTAAGTTATCAAGTCTATTGGAATTATTAGAAACTCAAAACAATTCCTTTTATATCAATTCATCAATATTCATCTTCTTATTTGCCCAAAATATTCTACCAACCTTTAGTAAAAAGGTCATAACTTCTTGTGACAAATCTCCAAATGAAAAACGGTTTGAAATATTAGAAACTAGACACATAGACCTTTCGTTTGATAGGTTATACATGATATAACGCTTCATATCCTGAGAGTTATGCTCGTTTGAAGTTAGGTCTTGTACGAACTCACTTAAAACTTTATCCCATCATATAATTTTCAACTTGATTTAACCTTAGGGCTCTTATTAGACCATAAACCATTCTTAATGCACCTCATACATATATTATCATGGTCAATTGATATCATTCAAATTATCAGTTTTATTCATACCCGAATTAATATAATTAGCACCCGCCAATCTTCTTAATGGTCTTAAAATGCTTCGAAATTTTCCGGGGTATTACATTCTCCCCCACTTAAGAACATTCATCCTCGAATGTTTTACAAGTCATTATTAGGAATATCATTATCCTCATTTCACCTTAACCATCATTCTTAATCATTCCTGACTTCATATGGGTCTTAGATATTCTTCCAAAATTCGACTTCCTTAAGGCCCTAAACTTTGGCTAACTCTCTAAATTCTTAAAACTTTGCGGCAGAGTATCCCCTGCAATTGAGACTATCCCAAAACTTCAACCTGTCTAGAACAAGCCCCCACACGGGCACCAATTTCAACATAATTCAACAACCAAATATCTTTACATAATATGATGTCTAGGCCCCACACGACCGCACATATATGTTCAATATACAACAACAAACTATTTAGGACCCGCACGACCACACATACGTCATCAACGTATAACAACAAAATATCTAAGTCTCACATGGTTGTGCATATACCAAAGTTGCATCAAATAATTCTTTATTATTTTAAACAGTTGCATATCTATACCTCTCTCATTCAAACACCAGTTACCCTATATTGCAATATATATTACTACCATACATATCTGTATTCTCTCTTTATTATGTGTACACCAAGTCACACGTGAAAGTGCATTTCTTGCCTATATTAAAATTCTATTTCTTCCATTTGAATACTTTCTCATAAATATAAAATTACTTCTAAGCATAGTTTATACTCATAGGACCCTTGATTCTCTAGTTGCCAACTCCTTCCATAATACTCTTTTATTCCATCCGAATACCAACAAGATATTTGTCTTACTTAGATCCATTCACGTGGGTGATTTATGCCTCCACTTACAATTGTAACTTTTGAGTTTCATTTAGATCTCTAATTGTTTGATACGATTGCTAACAATTCTGCTATATGAGAAATGTTCAATCCACTTTCTTCCTTTTCATTGCACAAGTTTCCATTCATTCTCGAGCATCACTATACATATTTCAATTTTTTTAACCTTAACTAACTCATAGATACCACCATGTCCTTTGTGATATTTATCTTCCATAGATTCATATTGTAGTTGTTATTATGCTTACCGTAGGATTATTACCATAGATTATAGGCTTCCAACTCCCAAGTGACAATGCTATTAGGATAATACTTGCACCATTTAGTCTCTTTTTCTTTTCTAACATCGTGCTTCTTACTAGAGCACATTATCTTGGTTTGCAAAAGTATTTCGTATTTGGGAATACGCATAATATAAACTTTTCTTGCCTTATTTCATACCAAACCAATATAACTCAAGCCACAACTGTACAATCCGTGTACCTAAAAATGGAAAATGTCTCAAAGAAGAGAACTGTATTGCAAGTTCAACAAGCACCACCACAACTGCAATGCTCTAAGCTCATCATATATAGTAGAACCAAGACACACGAATCTAACAACGGTAACCAGATCTTCTAGATCTCACATTAACATCAACCAAACGGACACCCCACGTGCTATAGTATCAATATCTGGACCTGCACGGACAATTCACGTGCCAATAACATAAATGTCTGGACCCGCACGGATAACTTACGTGCTAATAATATGAATCGCCCGGCATGGGCACAGGTCTCCTGTCCAAGCATATAATGCAGGAACAATCAAATAAGTACACATGTATATGATAAATGAAATAAAATTCACATTCTCCTAGACTAGTATAAATAACACGTCATACAGTAGGCATGTGCAAAGTGTGCTATCATAACTCAAATCGACAAGTTAATGCAGAAATAGTAACTACCCAATTTAATCAGGGAATTAGTCTCTTTGTAACCTAAAGTGTAGTCCAGATAGGTATTGACAAAGGTACGAATACGAAAAATGTTATAACTTTACACTTAGCAGTCAACTCTAGGCATATCATAGCCTAAGAATTCTTCTGAGTATGAATACTTGCTCTGACGCCCACACATGGGCTCAAACCATACATATATGTGCACCCAGAGTGCGTAGCTATCATAAATAATTAACACGACTAGTGCCTCCACTGAGTTTAAATAAAATACTCACCTCAACCAGGCCGCAACCTGAAACAATATGCTTCTGAGAACTCTCAGTCTCCAAATTCATAGGACACATGAATCATCATAACTGATCCCAATTCTAGCATTCGAATGACTAACACTTCTTTCATGTACGATCATGTGAAAAGCACGAGAACCTCATTATTAACTCTGAGTCACCAATAAATTGTATACCTGGTTAGTTAGAATCATTTCTCTTGCTTCCTTCCAGGAGGAAATCGCAATACACAACATGCCCCCCACACCGGTAGAAAAATATCTGGTTCAAACTATGATACAAACCATCAAGGACTGTTCAAAACCCCCAACAATTGATATAACACAAAATTCGGGATTCATACCCTTAGAACAAAGTTTAGAAGTATTACTTATTTCAACCTTCAAGCTCCGAAAATACTACAATGATCCAATTAATTAAAATGTCCAAATATCACCCACAATTCAATACCTACCATTAGATATCCCAACTAGATCAAAATAAATACGAAAAGATTCATAAATATCCATGTAGGTTTCACAATTCGGCAACAAGCCTTCAACCATCATAAATTATCCAATGGGCTCACCCATTAGCCTATTCAATTCCATTCTTGTCATTTAATACTCAATTGGAGTCATTAATAATACTATGTTAATTATCCAATATCATTAAGTCACTATTCATTGTCTTCTCCAACAAAACCCTATGTTCAAGAATACCCATTTCAAGAACTAGTTTGTATCTTGTCCAAATGGTGATTCCCTATTCAATTCGTTCATCAATTAAGTTATCAAGTCTATTGGAATCATTAGAAACTCAAAACAATTCCTTTTATATCAATTCATCACTATTCATCTTTTTATTTGCCCAAAATATCATTTTCAAGACCCTCCCTTAGGGTTCATACAATATCCCATTACAACTTCAAATAAAACTCATAAACATGCTATACATACTCCAATATGACATATATATGAAGCTCAAGTGAAGGGATTACCTCTTGGTGGAAGAATATAACTTTTTCTCTTTTTGGTGTTCTTGAAGATTCAACCCATTTCCTATGGATTTGATCCATAATAATATTAGTGTTATCACTAAATGATGTTATATAATCATCCTTGTACCAAAATAACTTACCTTGAAGTGTATCCATGGTGTAAGAGCTCCTCCTTCTCTCTAGAAATCCATTTCAAGATGAAGAACTAACACATTCTCTCTCTAAACCCACGTTTTCAGCTCCTTAAAATGACCCTTGAAGTTGCTGGATTTGCCTATGCAATGGTGCGTAGGCTATGCAAGACTCGCGTAGCTGTTCTATCATCCTTTAGTAAAAAGGTCATAAATTCTTATGACACAGATCCAAATAACAAACGGTTTGAAGCATTAGAAACTAGACCCATAGACCTTTCGTTTAATAGGTTATACACGATATAACGCTTCATATCCTGAGAGTTATGCTCGTTTGAAGTTAGATCTTGTGCGAACTCACTTGAAACTTTATCCCATCATATAATTTTTAACTTGATTTAGCCTTAGGGCTCTTATTAGACCATAAATCATTCTTAATGCACCTCATACATAAATTATCATGGTCAATTGATATCATTCAAATTATCAGTTTTGTTCATATCCGAATTAATATAATTAGCACCCGCCAATCTTCTTAATGGTCTTAAAATACTTCTAAATTCTCCGGGGTGTTACAGTACCGTTGTGGTGTACTCATGCTACTCTTCTGCACATGTTTTGTGTGTATATCTAAGTGCTTCTTATCAGCCACGCTATTAGCTGAGAGTGCTTGCTGTTGTACAAAGACTTCAAGGTATATATGTCGCGTCCGCAGACCTCGGAGTCCCCCTCTATTCCCTCCTATGTCGTTTACCTTCTCGTATTTTTCTTAGATTCTGGTGTATAAAGATACTGGTCTTTCTTCTGTAGCTTGTGACTTATGATTACCGGATTTTGGAAAACATACTGTATATACTCGAGTGTTGCATTTTTGACATGCCGAGCGGCATCCTATCAGTTATTTAATTATTTTGTTGCAGTTTAGTCGTAAGTTTTGCTTTTATTTGTGTTTTTCAGCAATTTATTAGGTTTACCTAGTCGTAGAGACTAGGTGCTGTCACGACGTCTTACGAAGGGAGAATTGGGTCATGACATGTGTAGGCAGACCTTACCCCTACCTTGAAAATAGGGGTGGTAAATGGACGGGTCAGATCGGATATGGGCGGATCGAAAATGGGTAATGTAAAAACGGATAAATTATCCGACCCAACGCATATTTAATACAGATAAAAAATGGGTTAATCGATGGATAATATGGATAACCATAATATCCATGGCTTCTTGAATATAATCACATTTGGGAGAATTCATAATCTCCCGAACTTTAAAAAACCCCAATTTGAATCTTTGCAAATGTAAAAGTTAAACTCATTGGCTATCTATTTTTTAAGCGGATAATATGGTTCGTATCCATATTTGACCCATATTTAAAAACTTGATTATCTAACCCATATTTTAGTGGATAATATGGGTGATTAATTATTTTTTTAATCTATTTGCTACCACTATTTGAAGGGCAAATGTCCAAATATGCCCTTATACTATACGAAATCGAGCACATTTGCCATTCGTTAATACTTTAGCTCAAATATTCCCTTACCGTCACATAGTTGGTCCATATATGCCCTTAGAGTTACACAGTTGGCCCATATATGCCCTTTTCGAAACGGAATTCACCCAAACTAATTAGCTTTTTCGTTAATTATATTAAAGTGTATTACAAACCGTTCCATTTTGCGATTCGAGACTTTGAGTATGTTCGTTTGATATTTTATGGCTTACGCGCGTGATTGATTTTGATTTCCGGGAGGTTCGGGAGTGTTTTGGAAGAAAAATTCCCAATTTGAAAACTTTAAATTGTTGGCGTTAACTAATGGTTGACTTTTGTATAAACGACTCCGGATTGGTGATTGAGGGTTCTATTAGTTTTCATATGACAATTTTGGACTTGTACATGGTTCGAGACTCGGGTGACCCAAAGTTATTTTGGCGCTTCTAATCGAAAGTTAGAAATTTGAGTCATGAACATTTGAAATTCTTGAGTTTTGATGCTCCCTGTTTAGAACATTGTAAATCATGAAAGATGATCTAAAGCCTAGCAAAATTTCACCTTTATTTGACATGCAAAAGAATGGAAAAGGCGAAAATGCCACAGGATCATCAGGATTATTGATTGTAAACATCTTTGTTCTAGGAGGCTTAAGGTTGGGAAGGATCAAATGCTTGGTTTTTGGCTTGGAGGAGTTTCAGCATATCCTGAAGAATGCCATCATTCTTCTTCTTTTATCTTGCCAGCTCAATTCTGAGAGCATCTCTCTCAGTCTCCACCTTAGCCAATCTCTTCTTCCGCCTCTCAATCTCAGCATCCTTAGCCCCACTTCCTTGCACCAAGGCTCTCACCTTGATATTCACGGGTACCTTCTTAGATGAACCGGGTTCTTTAGGAGTGGCATGGACTTCATAGTCACAAGCAATCAGAGTATTTGCCCCAAAATGATCCTTGCTTGTACCAACCTCCCACTCCTTCATATGTACCTTGAAATGTGCAAGCACAACTGTGAGAATGAAGCCATAGGGAATGGCATGAGTCTTGGTGCCATTTAGAACCCTATCAAGAAGCCGGATTATAAATCCAGGCCAATTAATCTGCCTCCCACTGTCCAAACACTCCATGAGGACCAAGTCCATGAAGTTTGCAATGTGCCTCCTTTTCTGCCTTGGCAGAACACATTTGTTGACAAATTCGAATAGTACTTTGTGGGGTGGCTTCATCTCACTCTTGTACATAGCCTTGGGCTCAATTTCCTCCTCATTGTCACTGAATTTTCTGGTAATGGCAAGGGCAGTAGGAAGATTTTCTAGGCTTGGCCACTTGAGCTTTGTATAGTCATTGTACCCCTCAGCCGGTACACACAGAATTTCTCCCAACTCCTTCATATCAAAAGAGACTTGCACTGCTTTCACCATACTGGTAACCGTTCCATTTTTTACCTCAGCATATACCATAAACTCAACAATTTCATTCCTAGCCAACCTGTCATCCATCTGAAGAACCTTGTCTTTCCAGCCTTGCAACTCCAATTTCTCCAAAAGCAGCACCATTACTTGCTCCTCCAAGTCCGTGAGGAGCATACCCTTAAGAATTGTCCTCTTTCCAAACTTGGTCATCTTGTCTTTCTCAGTGTCAAAATCATCTTCATCCTCTCCACTCCATTCTTCTTCCTCAATAATTTTCACTTGTTTTGACTTCACAGCAGACCTGGTTCTTTTTGCCAAGGTGGATGGTTCAACAGACTTTGACTCTGAAACAGACTTATTAGTGGAAGTCTTGGCTTTCTTGGGTTTGGGAGTCAGAACCTCCACTTCTTCAGTCTCATCTTCATCTCGAAGGACCATGTCCATCTCATCAATGTCAATGGCCTCAACAGGCTCATCCATCTTCTTCTTTCCCTTATCAACTGCTTTTCTTCTACTTTCTTCTAAGGCTTTCTGCAGTTCTGCCTCATTTTGCTTTAGCTGACTTCTTGTGGCTCTTCCTCTTATGGGAGGAATTTCAACAATAACAGAAGGGGCAGCCTTCATTTTCTTGTTTGCCCTAGCAGTGCCAGGGTTTTTATCCTTTGAACTCCCTTTCTTCTTTGGATTATAACTTTCAGTCACTCTCTTCAGTAGGTCTGCGAGGGTTTCCTGTTCAGATGAAACAGGTTCATCTACATTTTTTTCAAGTTGAACCAGCCCTTCAGCAGCTTCGCCAGACCCATTTCCTCCTATTTTTTTTTTTACAATCTCCTCTACTCCAGCAGATGTTTCTCCACAAACAATCATTACACCTGTGTCTTTGGTTAAACTAACATGAGGGGGTGAAGGATCAACCACTCTTTTCCTCTCACATCACTCCTAACACATTTTCTCTCCTTTTCTTTTCCTTTTTCATTTTTACCACCAACTCCACCAATTTTACTTGACAAAACTCATGAATTCCAGTTACTAAGAAAATTCTCCCATAAGGTAATCAAGTTCCAATTTCAGTGGCCCTCTAAATAAACGAAATTAAATTGTTTCAAAAATTATGGTTTAAACTTTAAAATAATAAAAATATCCCAACCTTTAACAATACTCAAAAGACTAAAATATTTAAATTTTTTCAAGAAAGATAATTTAATGATTAAAAACCTAGAGTTCAAGTTGTAGTATTATAAATTTGAGTTGTTAGTCTTTTTTCATCTTTTTTTGGCTGGACATTTTCTATTTTTTTTATTAACTATGTAAATTAAGGGTGTACATGGAACGTGTTTGTTCGATTTTTTATCAAAACTAAACCAATTATATCGGTTTGGATTGTTCGATTTTGTTGGATTTTTTGTTACAAAAATATTATTTCAATTTTACTTTGTTAAATTTTTTAGAACTAAATATATGTTCAGTAAAAATTAAAAAATTGACAAACATATGATCTATAAAAATATTCTTATGGGAGAATTTTCTTAGATCATGAGTTGTGTCAAGTGAAATTGGTGACGAAAATGGAGAAGACCTCAGTAATGGAGAAAATCGGAATAGAGAGAAAGAAAAAGGAAAATAAAAAGAGAAGAAAAGAAAAAAGAAGAAAAAAAAGAGAAAGGTAAAGAAAAAAAGTACTAATAAAAATGAAATAGTGTTTGTAATACACTTAAATACAATTAACGAAAGAGCTAATTAGTTTGAGTGAATTTCGTTTCGAAAAGTGCATATATGGGCCAACTGTGTAACTCTAAAGGCATATATGGACCAACTATGTGACGGTAAGGGCATATTTGAGCTAAAGTATTAACGAATGGCAAATGTGCTCAATTTCGTATAGTATAAGGACATATTTGGACATTTTCCGTATTTAAAAACTTGATTATCTAACCCATATTTTAGTGGATAATATGGGTGATTAATTATTTTTTTAATTTATTTTGCTATCACTATTTGAAGGTAAAAATGTTGTTTTCAATAGACGCTCTGTTCAAGTAAAATGAAAGAAAAAGTTGCAGTAACAGACAAAGAATAAATTACATTGTCGTTGTACAAAACTTAGAACTCAAGTATAATACATCTAATGAATTCCTCTATCATTTCTCGGAGCGTTGCCATATGATGATATGAATATGAGAAGGGAGTCTGACACAGTGCGTTGCCTTCAAAATCAAACTGAGAACCGAAAGTAGGTCACCAACTACTGCAGCCAAAATATTAACCAATGAATAGCTAGCTTTGAAATACCTAAACCTTTCTTGTGATTGGTATTAATTCATTGCATTTGCGCGCCTTCATTGCTATTCCTAAGCTTTTATTTATTAGATTTAAATAATATATATTGAATGTGCGAAGAATTTTTCATCATCAGTGTACTTTAATCGACTATAACATATTAGTATTATTTTATTTCTAAGCAACTATGTTACACTTATTGTAAGAATGATATGTTATTGTAGGTCAATTGAATACTGTAGTATAAGGATGAAGTTGTTGATCTTGATCCTGAAATATGCTTCCCTTTTGAGGATTTCTCCCCTCTTATTGTGGTAAATAACTTTGAATATGTGCGGGTAAAAAACTGTTGAAGGGTCATAAGAACATATATTTACTCCAAATTGTTGTGGGAGAGTAGCGCATTAGTTCTGATTTTGATCCTTTTTCTTCTTGTATTTGCTTATGTCGGCACTGCTAAATGTTCCACTCTGTATCAGTGGCTTGGTAGGTAAATTTGCATCACTTATTCATACGATATAGGTTTGTTTATTTTCTAAGACACATTGATCAAACATCATGGACATCTTGATAAAAACATTAAAAAGATAGCCACATGTTCTGATTTTAGCTAGTAACTTCTTCCTTACTCGTATAACCATCTTGATAAAAATATTGGCTGCCCCTCTCTTTGCGACCACTTAAGTTTTTACAAGCTTGCATCATATATATATATATATATATATATATATATATATATATATATATATATATACGCCTTGAGATTAATAGGGTGAAATGAAATAGTCTTGATCGGGTTGTTAATTGGTTATATATATATATATATATATATATATATATATATATATATATATATATATATATTGATACGCCTTGAGATTAATAGGGTGAAATGAAATAGTCTTGATCGGGTTGTTAATTGGGA
The DNA here is from genome assembly GCF_000390325.3 of Nicotiana tomentosiformis. Classification (NCBI taxonomy): domain Eukaryota; kingdom Viridiplantae; phylum Streptophyta; class Magnoliopsida; order Solanales; family Solanaceae; genus Nicotiana; species Nicotiana tomentosiformis. Next base: position 133,617,957 of record NC_090815.1, on the reverse strand, counting down.
TGTTGAATCTCATCCTATCATGTTGAGGGAGTGAGTTCTAATTTTCTATAGAACAAGAAGTCACATTTTGTTCAAGTTCATCATTATAAGATGCCTAATGGTTTTTAATTACTTGCAAAATACTGACTGCAACGTGTCCTTCCGAGCCCTTCACTCTCTCCGGAGGTTGAATAACCATGTTTTTGTTTGTTCTCTCCTTTTAAAAGATTTTGTGATCTCTTTTATTACAATTAACAGCTTATTACAATACATGGTCAGGCGAGAAAACCAAAGCTTATTCTCAAAGAACCAGAAAAATAGGATCACTGAGTCAATGTTTCAATAGCTATTAAGTAAAATATTCCATTAATTTAGAGTGCATTTTGATGTGAATGTTCATTAATTGCTTTTGTTAGTGTGTCATTCTCAGATTTTTCTTTCTTTAGTTTAATCCAAAGATTTTGTTTACTATGCAAATGGTATTGAACTTAGTCCTTATTTTTGAAAGCTTTCAATTGTAATAGGAGAAACCCTCCTTGATGTATATTTCATTTTTATTTATGTCAATCCGTAAGAATGGCTTGTCCATTCTAGCTATGAGAAGAAGAGGTTTGGTTGATGCCCCCTCTTTATTTAAAAAAAAAAAAAAAAATGCATGTTGGACAGATTGAAAAACAAAATGCAAATGGTATTGAAATATCCAATGTCATGCTTTATTTGGGTTTGCATTATTTTTCGTGTTCCCCTGATGCATCCATTAAACAAGGGGACAAACATTTTTCGTTTTCACAACTTGATTTTGATAGCTATAATTCGATTTCTTTTCTTCAAATGGCCGAACTCTCACAAATAATTCAATATTCAGGGGTGACAGTCACAATAGTTCTGGCAGAATAAGCTAGAAAATGACATTTTCAAATGTTCCGGATGAGTTTGTGCGAAACTAGTTACTTAAGTGGTTAAGAAGGGTTCCGACAATCAAGACCGGGCAAATGAGGTTGAAACTGTAATTTGACGACGCATATTGAATTTCACTTGACTGCCTACTGTTTCATTGCGTGTGCTCGGGGTAGAAATTTTGTATAAATGTATCGTCATGCTATTAAGTATTTTTATTTAAGTTCTTTTTTTTTCTAAGAGGTGGAATAGAATTTGTGCTGATGAATTTGTGATATTTTTCCGTGGAATATATATATTGGACCTGTCAAACTTTCTCTTTTTTGTTCCCCTTTTTTCTTGTATTTGCTTATGTCGGCACTGCTAAATGTTCCACTCTGCATCAGTGGCTTGGTAAGTAAATTTGCATTACTTATTCATACTATATAGATTTGTTTAATTTCTAAGACACGCTGATCAAACATCGTGAACATCTTGATAAAAACATTAGCAAGATAGCTACATGTTCTGATTTTAGTAGTAGCTTCTTCGTTACTCGTATAATCATCTCGATAAAAATATTGATTGCTCCTCCCTCTGCGATCACTTGAGATTGATAGTGTGAAACGAAATAGTCTTGGTCGGGTTCTTAATTGGGATATTGAATCTCAGCCTATCAAGTTGAGAGTGAATTTTATCTTTCTATAGAGCAAGAAGTTGCGTTTTGTTCAATTTCACTTGTCAAAACCCGAAATTCCCACCTTTGAGATCGTGATGATGCCTAACATTTCACTTGCTAGGCAAGCCAGCGTTAGAATAATTTTAGTCATTTTTAACAGTTCAGTTTAAATGGTAATAAAGAAACCAATTATCTGGAATAATCTGAAATAGAAATTGCATACAATCCCAAAACCGATAGTACAAGTCACAAGCTCTACAAAGTTTACTAGAAAACCTCTAAATATAATTGTTCCAGAGTAGAATCTACAGTGCAAGAAAATATCATAAGGTGACTCCGAAGCGTGCGAATGCGACAGGAGGTATACCTTGAGTCTCCATAACAATGCTCGATCAACTAATAAGAATATCAATAACTCCGAGGTACCTAGATCTGCACAAAAAGATGTAAGCGTAGCATGAGTACACCACAGCGGTACTCAGTTAATATCAAGCCTAACCTCGGTAGAGTAGTGACGAGGCCATGTCAAGACACCTACCAGATATATAAAGTTGTACAATATGTTACATGAATATAACAAGGAAAGAGTATCAATGTAAGGCCAATAATAGAAGAATTTTCAATACAAATCAACAATGAAAATAATAAGAACACGGATGGCATTGAGCAAACAATCAAGCAATTGAGCAATAACACAGTCAGAGTACAAATATAATATAAAAATGGCACGGCATCACCCTTCATGCTTTTACTCTCGTCCTTACTATGAAATGATGAATAATTTAAACACAATTCCATCTTGAACATAGTAAAGCGTCAAATGAGTTATTAAGCCAATTTAGGATTTAAATAAGGTAAAAATAGTGGAGAGGTTGTACAAATAGAATATCAAATGAGTTTAGTTTATAAATACATGAGATCTAATATAATATGTGTAATGACCCGACCGGTCGTTTTGAGAATTTGCACTTCGCTCATTAGTTTAGGGCGTGAGTAGCTCCGTATGATGTAATGTGACTTATGTGAATCGTCAGTTTTGGTTTTCAGGTTATTCGGAATTGATTTGAAAGAATGATTCTCAGCTAGAAGCTTTAAATTGGAAAGAGTCGACCAAGTTTGACTTTTTAGTATTTGACCTCGGATTGGAATTTTGATGGTTCTGTTAGCTCCGTTGGGTGATCTTGAACTTAGGAGCGCGTCCGGATTGTGATTTGAAGGTCCGTGGTTGAATTTGGCTCGAAATGGCGAAAGTTGAAATTTTGGAAAGTTTGATTGGGAGTGAACTTTTTGATATCGGGGTCGGATTCTGATTTCGGAAGTTGGAGCAGGTCTGTAATGTCGAATGTGACTTGTGTGCAAAATTTGAGGTCAATCGGACGTGATTTGATAGGTTTCGGCATCGGTTATGGAAGTTTGAAGTTTCAAAGTTTAATGAATCTGAATTGAGGTGTGATTTGTCGTTTCGATATTGTTATATGTGTTTTGAAGCCTCGAGTAGGTCCGTGTTATGTTATGGGACATGTTGATATGTTTGGACGGGGTCCCGAGGGGTTCGGGCGTGTTTCGATTAATTTCAGATCATTTTTCTTCATTTTAGTATAGCTGTGTTCTGCTGTTTTCTGGTGTCTCAGTTCTTCATCGCATTCGCGTGGCAAGTGCCGCGAATGCATAGTGTATTTTGATGGCAGCAGCAAATTGTTCTTCGCGATCACAAAGTATGTCCCGCGTTCGCATAGAGTTGGGGCAAGTCCTCTTCGCATTCACGTATGGAAGATCGCGTTCGCGAAGTGTTGAGGTTGGCAGCTGGGAATTTGAGCGTTCTTCTATGCGATCGCGTAAGGTTAGTCGCATTCGCGAAGCTTTGGCAGCAGTGTTCATCACGTTCACATGGGGTGTATCGCGAACGCGTAGAGTCTTTTTGTGGCAGTGTCAGTTTTATTCATCACGAATGCGATGGATCTCCCGTGTTCGCGAAAGAGGAGGCCTCGGCAGATTATAAAGTACTCTATTTCGAAGGTTTCGGCCATTTTTACATTTTTAGAGCTATGGAGCTCGGATTTAGGCGATTCTTGAAGCAATTTTCACCATATGAATTGAGGTAATTGTTCTCTACTCGGTTTTGGTTATATTCCATAAATCTATTTTCGATTTTAGCTTTTGGTTGATGAATTTTAAAGAGGAAATTTAGGGTTTTGGCCTAAAGTTTCATAATATGAATTTTTGAGTTTTGAACATCGAATTGGGGTCGGATTTGAGTGAAACTAGTATGGTTAGATTTGTAATTTAATGTGTTGTTGGAGTTTGTAAATTTTGTCGGGTTTCGAGGTGTGGACCCGGGTTGGATTTTTGGCCAGTTTTGGGCTTTTTGATTTAAGATTTGATCTTTTTCGTTGAGGATTGGTTCCTTTAGCATTGTTTGATGTACTTGAGTTATTTTTGGTTAGTTTTGGGCCGTTCGGAGGTCGGAACGCACGGGATGGCATCTTCGGAGCATCGTTTGGCTTGTTCGGCATTGTTATTGGCTTGTTCGAGGTAAGTAACTCTTCTAATCTTATGTTGAGGGTATGAAACCCCGAATTACGTGTTATGTGATCGGTATTGAGGTGACACGCATGCTAGGTGACGGACGTGTGGGCGTGCACCATGTGAATTGAGACTCTGTTGTTCCCATGGCACCGTATAATGGTCCTACTTTGTTGTTATCCGTGTTTTCACTATGTGATAAAGTAGTTAAGCTATCAATCATGCTAAATATCATGATTAGGCTTTATGCTAATATTGTTAGGACCTATAGTGGTCGTTTCTTGCTGTCATCTCACTGATTTCATTGATATATTGTACTCAGTCATATTCATGCATTCATATCATATCTCAGTCTCAGTTGTTATTTATTGATACATCATATTATTTTTATCGGGCTAGTATCATGGCATTGTGAGCCCATGAGTGAAACTGGAGAGATTGATGACTGAGTGAGGCCGAGGGCCTGAGTGAGAGTGACATTCTGGGATCGGGCTGCACGCCGCAGCATATGATATTGATTATATTTTATATTTATCGGGTTGCACGTCGCAATAAAACTTCGGGCTATATATATATATATATATATATATATATATATATATATATATATATATATATATATATTGGATCGGATTCCACGCCGCAACAATATTGGATCGGGTTGCACGCCGTAACAATGTTGGATCGGGTTGCACACCGCAATAATATCGGATCGGGCTGCACGCCGCAACAATATAGCGCTTGGGCTGAAGGAGCCCCTCCGGAGTCTGCACACCCCCAATGAGCGCAGTCGACTATATATATATATATATATATGTGGATCGGGCTGCACGCCGTAGCGGGTATTGTACAGCGTTGAGTGATTATGTGTGATGAGCATTGAGCATAGTGAGAGAGGATGCGAGACAGTGACATTGAGTACTCTGAGAGTGTGAGTACATGAGCTTATCATCGAGATACATTGCATTTGACATAGGTACTTAAGATACATGCATAAAGGTGCATTTCTTTCCGCTACCCAGTTTTGGGAACATTTGTGATATTACCTGTATCTTGACATGTAGGCATAGAGAAGTACTTTCTTCATGCTATCTGAAAATGAAACATCTTACTATTTGTTGAAAGGAGTTTTGGGAAAAATCATAGTTTACAAACTTACTCGTATTTTGACTTTTTCGGTAAAATATTTAGATTTTTACTGAGATATTTGAAAAGAAATGCCTATTTTTCTGAAAATGTGAACGGACTGAGCCTTTAATTCTGAGATACCCTTTTGTTATTGTACTATGTTGTTATGAACTGTTGTGAAATATTGGTGTTGGACCCGACCTTTCTGTTAGCTCGTCACTACTTTCAACCTAAGGTTAGGTTTGTTACTTATTGAGTACATGGGGTCGGTTGTACTCATACTATACTTCTGCACCTTGTATGCAGATGTTGGCTGCTGATGTTGCTGTGTTCGATGGGAGCTGGATTGAAGATGTACCTGCATCTCGGCTGTAGCTGCCTCTTGTTTGTGGTAGCTTTAGATCTGTAAAACTTTGTTTATGTACTATTCAAACAGACTATGTATTTGTTTCATTTCCGCTTTGTAAACTCTATTCTTAGAAGCTCGTGATTTGTACTACAGTTATTCGGAAATGTATAAGATTCAAATTATTTCTTTTGATTAATTGTCCTATTAAATATTATTGAAATTGGATAGTTATTAGTTGGCTTACCTAGCGGGTTGGGTTAGGTGTCGTCACTACTAGTGAATTTTGGGTTGTGACAATATTGTATTTATACAAATTTAGACATTCAATCAAATTTTAACGGTATAAATATGGAATTTATTAAAGTAAAACGTAATAATAATTTTTCACATAAATTATACGACAATAAGATAATGAGGAAGTTGAGGTATCAATTAGAGTAAAAATATAATCACCATTTAAATTAGTAGATCTTTGAATAAGATATGAGTTTTATTTTTTGAAAGACACACAAGTGGAATAGCTTGAAAATTCTTTCATTTACCTATGCTAAATTCTTAGCAACTTAACCTATCACATAGTATGCATGACTCACTCAAGAAGTCCATATTGTTTCATTTTTAATATATTGACGGTTAATTAATTATAATCAAAATACAATGAGGTAATTTAAGAAACCACAGTAACCGTCCTAGAATGAAATGCATCGTGAGAATCACAATCGGAATTAACCTTAATATCACAATAATTTTATATTTGTACATTTGTTGCGGCATACAACCCGATCCCATAAAAAATAAATCATATATGTTACGGCGTACTACCCGATCCCACACAATGATAATCATATCTGTTGTGGCGTGCAACCCGATCACTCACAATAATAAATCATATCTGTTGCGGCGTGCAACCCGATCCCTCTCAATATTAAATCATATATGTTGCAGCGTGCAACCCGATCCCTCTCAATATTAAATCATATTTATTGCGGCGTGCAACGATCCCTCTCAATATTAAATTATATCTGTTGCGGCGTGCAACCCGATCTCTCTCAATATTAAATCATATCTGTTACGGCGTGCAACCCGATCCCTCTCAATATTAAATCATATCTGTTGCGGGGTGCAACCCGATCCCTCTCAATATTAATCAACCAATTTACAACCAACTACTTGTCACGACCCAAAATCCTAACCTGTCGTGATGGCGCCTAATGTGGTACTAGACAAGCCGATTTCTCCCAAATATTTCCAACACTTTTAGCAAGAATGAATTTAAAGTAGTTTTAGTAGTAAAAGTTCGCATAACCGGGATAGAAAACCCAAAATAAAATTTGGAATTTCCAACTATCGGGGTGTCACAGAGTACATGAGCATCTATACATCACAAGTCTATGAAACACGTTCTATAATAGTTTGAGACCAAATACAATAATCGAGAAGATAAGGAAGGAGAGACAAGGTTTGCGAAACACCGATAGCTACCTCGGAATCTCCGGATAATCAACTGTGCGAAGAAATCAACACCCACTGTGTCCGGGAACACCTGGATCTGCACACGAAGTGCAGGGTATAGTATGAGTACAACCAATTCAGCAAGTAACAATACTAAATATAGGACTAAAAGTAGTGACGATCTTCACAACTGAGTCCAATTACAGTAATTTTCAACATAACAAGGTAGGCATGCTTTCAAGTTCAACATTTAATGCCAAAACAGTAATTTCATGTCAAGTTCAACTGAAACAAAAGATAATATCTCTCAGAAATTTTCAAAACATTGGTATAAGACTGCTGAAGTGCAACAATAATGAAATCAAATGCATCCTCTCAGGACCACAGTCACTCAGCCATTCCATTCACTCAGCACTCGCACTCAATAGGTACCTGCGCTCACTGGGGATGTGTACAGACTCCGTAGGGGCTCCTTCAGCCCAAGCGCTATAATCCGCACTGATAACTCACGTGCTGCACGGACAACTCACGTGCTATAGAATCAATATCTGGATCTGCACTAATAACTCACGTGCTGCACTGACAACTTACGTGCTATAGTATAATATCTGGATCCGCACGGACAACTCACGTATTGCACGGACCAACTCACGTGATATAGTATAATATATGAATCCGCGCAGACAACTCACGTGCTGCACGGACAACTCGCGTACTATAGTATAATATCTCACAATCAGTCCCTCGGCCTCACTCAGTCATAAATCTCTCCAGTCTCTCGGACTCTCAATAATCATGAAAATCAGCCCAAACAACAATGATATGATGCATCAATAATGAACAATAGAGACTGAGATAAAATAAATAAGTAAACTGTGACTGAGTACAAAATAATAATTTAGTAGATAGTTCAACATGTACACGACCTATGTGGGTCCCTACAATGCCAACACGTAGTCTAAACATGATTTGGGGTTAAATTTTTCTAATACATGGAAAATGTATAGATAACAACAGATTATTCAACTACACAGTTCCATGAAATTTGACCAGGTCACAATTCCTACGGTGCACGCCTACACACCCGTCACCTAGCATGTTGGTCACCTCAAAACCGATAACATAACACAAAATCCGGGGTTTCATACCCCCAGGACCAAATTTAGAACTGTTACTTACCTCAAACGAGCAAATCTCTACTCCAACACACCCTTGCCTCGCGAAACGGCCACTGAATGCCTCGAATCTAGCCATAAACAATGCGATATAATCAATACAGGCTAAAGGAATCAACTCCATAAGAAAATGCTATGTTATTAATCAAAATAAAAATCGGCTCAAAAGCCGACCCCGGGCCCACATCTCAAATTTTGATAAAAGTCACAAAACCCGAAAGCCCTCTCAACCATGAGTCTAACCATATCAAATATACCAAACTCCGACACCAAATCGTTCCCCAAATCCCCAAATCAAACTCTCCAAATTCCTAGCCTCAAACTCCCAATATACACCTTAAACACACATCAACTAGGTGGAAAAATCAATGGGGAAGCAATATTATTGATCAAAGATAAGCACAAGGGACTTACTTCAAGAATCCCCTTGAAAACCCTCCCAAAAATCGCCTAAACCGTGCTTGAAATGTTTGAAATGAAGCCAAAATCGCAAACACTTATTTTAATAATCTGCCCAGGCTTTTCGCACCTGCGGCCCTATATCCGCACCTGCAGAACCGATTCTGCGGTATTCCTCCACTTTTGCGGAAACCACTTAAGTCCCCCAGTCCCGCATCTGCGCTCCAGGTTCCGCACCTGCAGAGGCACTTCTGCAGCCTTCTACCCACTTCTGCGGAAACAAGCCCCTCTCACCTTTCCGCATCTGCGGAACCTCGCTCGCACCTACGGGCTCGCAGATGCGGTTAGACCCTCGCACCCGCATCCTGCCGAGGCCATCCCAGCTCCGCTTCTGTAGTTCACCCCTCGCTTCTGCGAGATCGCACCTACAATGCCCACTCTGCAGGTGCGATTACACCAGAAGCTGGTGAGGTTCAGCACTTCTCTCAAACTTCAAATCGTTTCGTTAACCATTGGAAATCAACCCGAGGCCCCCGGGACCTCAACCAATCATACCAACAAGTCTTAACACCTCATATGAACTTAGTCGAGCCTTCAAACCACCTCGAACAACATCAAAAACACGAATCGCACATAGATTCAAGCCTAATGAACTTTGAACTTCCAATTTCTACAAACGATGCCGAAATCTATTAAATCACATCCGATTGACCCCAAATTTTGCACACAAGTCCCAAATGACACCACGGACCTACCCCAACTTCTGAAATTGAAATCTGACCCCGATATCAAAAAGTCCACTCCCAGTTAAACTTTTCAAAAATTCAACTCTCGTCATTTTATGCCTAATTCCACTACGGGCTTCCAAATCACAATGCGGAAACGCTCCTAAGTCCAAAATCACCTAACTGAGCTAAAAGAAACATCAAAACTCCATTCCGGAGTCGTTTACTCAAAGTTCAACATCCGGTCAAATATTTTAACTTAAGCTTTCAGCCCTGAGACTTAGTGTCTCATTTCATTCTGAAATCACACCGGTCCCGAACCGACTATCCCGACAAGTCACATAACAGCTATAAAGTACAAAATGAGCAGTTAATGGGGGAATGGGGCTACAACTCTCAAAACGAACGGCCGGGTCATTGCGCTACGGTATACCACAAAATAAAATTAAAAAACGAGGCTACACAAAGAAGTCACAACTAATGAAAAAGGCTACACGATAGCTCACAAAATCAAATAGCAAGGAAATGACAATCCATAAGCCAAGGCACAATTTATGAGCATCAATTAACAATTAAGGCATGTAGTAGGTAAAGCATGAATTCAACGAGTGATTACAATCAACAATTAGCATATAAGGGTGAACTTGACAACAAGGATGGAACATGTGCTAACAATTTCAAGTAAAACACGTACAAACAATTCTAACAACAAAAGATATAATCATGAAATGATATTTACAATCAATTGTATAAAAGGAGCCTAATGGTCCAAACCGATCAAATACCATATATAGCTCGTGTACCCACTCGTCACGTCGTGTACACGACCTTCACATATCACGAATGACACAATCATCTCAAATCCTAAGGGGTGGTTTCCCCCCCCACAAAGTTAAACAAGACACTTACCTTAACGAAGTTAGGCCGATATTCCAAAATAGCCTTCTTGCTTGAATTGGCCTCCGTACAGTTCAAATCTATCCAAATTAATTGTATAACTTCAATAAAATTTATCGAAAATAATTTCGGATAATAAAATGTTGACTTGAAATTTCACATTAAAACGTCAACCAAAATTCAACACGGGGCCTGCCTCTCGGAACTCGACAGAATTTTTACGAAATCCGAACATCCATTCTTATACGAGTTCAACCATACTAAAATTATCGAATTCCGACATCGGATAGCCTTTCAAATTGCAAAAAATTGTTTTATGAAATTTTTACAATTTTACCCAAATTTCCATCTCAAAATAGTAATTAAATGATAAAAACAATAATATATTCATGTATATTAACTAAATCCGAGTTAGAATTGCTAACCCTGATGAATTTCTTAAAATATCCACGAAACTTTGCCGCAAACCGAGCTCCCAAAGTCCAAAAATAAAAAATGAGATGAAACCCTCATTTATATGGTACCAATCTGATCTCCCAATGCGCTGACCGCACATTTTTTTGTGAGGTCCGCACATCCCACGTTCTGTGGCCGCAATCCAAACAGTGCGGTCACACTTCAGCAGCTCTGCACTACCAAACTTCAGTAAATTGACCATAACTTTCTCTAACAAATGGTATACCTTTCTGGAAACTAGACTCAAAGGGATACAACTTTTGTTTTTGAATCATCTCCAAATTCCTTGTAAATTAAAAGATATAAGCTTCCGAAGTCGGACCATCGAACCTGCAGAATCTCATTTCTGCGGTCGCGAGAGAAATTATGCGGGCCGCACAATTTCAACTACGGTCCGCACATTTTCAACCGCGGTCCACACAATTACCACTGCCTCCGCACATCCGCACTTCAAAATGTGCCCTCCGCACTTCAACTGTTTCAGAACATCATAAGAGTGCCGAAATGCCCAAACTCGTTGAAAACTCACCCCGAAACTCACCCAAGCCACTTGGGACACCGTTCAAATATACCAACCAGCCCCGTAACATAACGCGGACGTACTCGAGGTCTCAAATCACATCAAACAATGTCGAAACTACAAATCGCATCTCGATTCGGACTTATGAGTTTTCAAATCTTCCAACTTCTATAATTTGCGCCGAAACGTATCAAATCAATCTGTAATGATTTTAAATTTTGCACACAAGTCATAAATGACATAATGGAGCTGTTTTAATTTCCGGGATCAAATTTCGACCCCGATATTAATAAAGTCAACTTCCGGTCAAACTTTTTTTTTAAATCTTCCATTTTTAAACTTTCGCCAAAATGCGTCGAATTGACCTACGGACTCCAAATTCAATTCCGGACATATGTCTAAGTCCGAAATCACCATACGAAACTATTGACATCATCAAAATTTCATTCTGTCATTGTTTGCTCAAAAGTCAACTCTCCGGTCAACTCTTTTCTTTTAAGCTGACGAACCATAAGAATTGTTCTTCCAATTTGATCCCGAATCGTCCGAAAGCCAAATTCGACCACACACGCAAGTCATAATACGCATTACGAATCTGTTCGAGGTCTTAAGCCGCTGAACGGGACGCTAATTCTCAAAACGACAAGTCGGGTCTATAAAATGCCTTACGTTTTTTAATTACTTGCAAATACTGACTGCAACGTGCGTTTCTGAGCCCTTCGCTCTCTCTAGAGGTTGAACAACCATTTTTTGATTGTTCTCCCCTTTTAAAAGATTTTGTGACCTCTCTTATTATAATTAGCAGCTTATTATATACTCCATATGCTTAAGCAAGAAAACCAAAGCTTATTCTCAAAGAACTAGGAAGACAGGATCACTGAGTCAATATTTCAATAGCTATTAAGTAAAATTTTCCTGTAATTTAGAGCGCATTTTTTGTGAGTGTTCATTAATTGCTTCTGTTATTGTGTCATTCTCAGGTTTTTCTTTCTTTATTTTAATTCAAAGATTTTGTTTGTTATGCAAATGGTATTGAAACATCTAATGTCATGCTTTATTTGGGTTTGCATTATTTTTTGTGTTCTCCTGATGCATCCATTAACATACATATTGGACCTGTCAAACTTCTCTTGTTTGTTCCCCTTTTTCATTATTATTTATTTCTGTTTTTTGGTTTTATACTAGTATTTCAATATTTCATTTGGTAATGTAGAAAGAGAAAATACAAAAGCTACTTCTTGTTGTTTTTGAAAAGAAAATGAGTTGTATTAAACTTCTAACACCTAGAGAAAATCGAAATCACGAAAGACTTGGCAATCAAAGTTTTTATTTCCTTTTATTTTATTATTAGGTTTGTACTCTGCAGTTCTTTCTTAACTTCTGCTCAAGTTGTTGTCCAAATATACCTCTTTGTTTTGTAGTTTGATGTAATCTCAAAATAATTATATATCTTTTTTAACGATGTTTTACCTTATTTATCTTGAAAAATAATGTATAACTCTACTTTCTTTTCACATTGATATTTCTAGGAATTCATCAAGATTCCTCTCTCCTTGTGGGATTAAAAGATGATGATGAGGTTATTCATAAGTCTCTCAAGATCATGCAAAAACTGGTTGAAGAGGATCCAGACGAGAAGAAAGGTTTACTTTATTTACCTAAATCAGAAATTAGTTAACGTGTTGAAATAATTATCTCATTATTCTTGGATTATGGTATTGTAAGTGGACCGTGGAATGAATTCAGCAGGTGATAAAGCTTTGGATGATTAAGGATTATGCTAACAAAAAATGTCAATATGCTAAACTACGGAATGAAGGGACGAGGTCATAAAGTGTAACGACCCAATCGGTCGTTTTGAGCATTTGCACTTCGCTCGGTAGTTTGAGGGCATGAGTAGCTCTGTATGATGTATTATAACTTGTGTGAATCGTCGGTTTTGATTTTCAGGTTATTCGGAATTGATTTGGAAGAACGATTTTCAACTATGAAGCTTTAAGTTGGAAGAGTTAACCAAGTTTGACATTTGTGAATTTGACCTCGGAACGGAGTTTTGATGATTCCAATAGCTTTGTATAGTAATTTTGGACTTAGGAGCGTGTTCGAAAAATTATTTGAAAGTCCTTAGATAAATTAGGTTTGAAATGGCTAAAATAGAAATTTAAGTTTAGAAGTTTGACCGGGGAGTTGACTTTTGATATCGGAATCGGAATCCAGTTCTGAATATTTTCATAGGTTCGTTATGTCATTTATGACTTGTGTGCAAAATATGAGGTCAATCGGACTTGATTTGTTATTTTTCGGCATCGAATGTAGAAGTTGGAATTTTTTAGTTTTGTTAAGCTTGAATTGGGGTATGATTCGTGGTTTTAGCGTTGTTTGATGTAATTTGAGGTTTCGACTAAGTTCGTATCGTATTTTAAGACTTGTTGGTATGATTGAATAGGGTCTCGAGGGGCTCGGGTGTATTTCGGATCATTGGTTGAGAAACTAATTAAGGATTTAGAGTTTGACCATGGTCAATATCGGGTCAAGATGACCTCTTTTTGGTGTTTTGAGTATGCGAGAAGGTTCGTAGCATATTTTATGATTGAAACGTATATATGATTTGTGTCTGGGAGGTTCCGAATGAGTTTTGGGTGCTAAAACGAAAATAGTTTCGTTGCTGATTTTCTAGTATAAAATAATTACGAAAATGTCATTTTTTTATCCCTTAAATTTCTAGACTTCATTTAAATCTTCAAAACATCATATCTCCCTTATTTTAAGGCCAAATTGGATGATTCAAAAGCCCAACTTGACTGAAATTTCACAAGGAATCCATTAGATACATCAAAAGAGAGTTTCATAATTTTTTCGCACATGAAATGAGGCAGAAGAGCTGAGCAAAAAATATTTAATATCGAAGGTTTGTTCATTTTCCATTTTTGACGAATTGGAGCTCGAGAATAGGCGATTTTCGGGAGATTTTCAAGGAAAATAATTGGGTAAGTATTCTTAACTCAATATTGGTCAAATTACCCGAATCCATGGTTGTTTCTAACATTTAATTAGTGAATTAAGTTGAAAATGTTGAGGATTTGAGGGTCGAGTTTATGTCGGAATTTGGTAAAAATTGTATAGTTGGACTCATGGTTGAATGGTCGTTCATATTTTGTAACTCTTGTTGGGTTTCGAGACGTGGGCCTCACGAGCGATTTTTGAGTGTAATTTTGGATTTTTTGAAAAAGTTAGTATTTTGATATGAAATTAATTCCTATAATTTGTGTTGACTGAATCGAATTAATTGTAACTAGATTCGAGCCATTCGAAAGTTGATACGCGCATAATAAAATTTATGGAGCATTGTTTAGCTTGCTCGACATTGGATTCGGCTTGTTCGAGGTAAGCAGCATCTCTAATCTTGGAGCTGAGGGTATGAACCCTAATTATACGTGTTATGTGAATTATTTATAGGTTACGCACATGCTAGATGATAGGCGTGTGGGCGTGCACCGTAGAAATTGAGACTCGATTGATTCCGTAGAGCTTTATAGTCAATTAACTTGTATTGTTTCCATGTATTTTTATGAGTTAGAGAAATCGAGCTGTGACTCATGTTAGAAATCTTGCTTAGGCAAATGTTGGTATTATTGGGACTCACTGAGGTCATTTCTGCTGTCGAATTATTTGTTTAAATTGCAACTTCATACTCGGTTATGTTCATTTATTTCATATCATCTCTCAGTCTCTGTTGCTATTTAATGATTCATCACATCATCATTTTTGGGTTGATTTTTATGACATTGTGAGCCCGAGAGATCGAGAGATTGATGACTGAGTGTGACCGAGGGCCTGATGGTGAGGATATTTATGGGATCGGCTGCACACCGCAGCATGTTTTATTGACTGATGCCATGATTGGCTTAATATAGCGCTTGGGCTGAAGGAGCCTCTCCGGAGACTGTGCACACCCCTAGTGAGTACAAGTACCTATTGAGTGCGAGTGCCGAGCGATTGGGAGGATTGAGTAACAGTGAGGACTGAGTGACTGGGAGGACTGAGTGAATTGATACTCTGAGAGTATGCATATGGTTTATCACTGAGTTGCATTGCATTTGACATGCACACTTGACTTACAAGCATAGAGATGCATTTGTTCTCATACTGTACGGTATCACATCATTCATGACTTCTCATATACATTGACATGTAGGCATATAGATATATTTTCTTTATGCCATTTAAAAATAAAACATTTACATGTTGAACGTTTTTGGGAAAAATCACAATTTTCAAACTTACTCATAAATTGGTGATTTCGGTAAAGGATTTAGGTTTTTACTGATATATTTGAAAAGCAGGTCTAGTTTTCTGGAAATGTGAACGAGCTGAGCAGTTTATCTCTAAGCTACTTCTTTTATTACTTCTGTTGTTGGCTATTGGTGTTCGACCTCGACCTGTGTTCCAGCTCGTCACTACTTTCAACATAAGGTTAGGTTTGTTACTTATTGAGTACTTGGGGTCGGTTGTACTCATACTACGCTTCTGCACCTTGCGTGCAAATATTGGATGTTGATGTTGTTGTGATCGACGAGAGCTGAATTTGAAGATGTAGCTGTGTTCCGGTCGTAGCTGCCTCTTGTTCATGGTAGCCTTAGATTTATAAAAATCTGTTTATGTACATTTCGAACAGATGATGTATTTATTTCATACCAGCTTTGTAAATTCTAATCTTAGAAGCTCATGATTTGTACTACCAGTCCTTGGGGAGTGTATTAGAATCAGTTAAATATTAATTGAATCGGATATTTATAAATTGGCTTACCTAACGTGTTGGGTTAGGTGCCATCACGGCTAGTTAGATTTTTAGGTCGTGACAAGTTAGTATCAGAGCTTTAGGTTCATAGATCTTACAAGTCATGAGCAAGTGTCTAGTAGAGTCTTACAGATCGGTATGATGACGTCCATATTTATCTTCAAGAGGCTACAGGGCATTTTAGGATAAACTTCCCATCTTTCTTTCCTTATCGTGCGGCATTGATTCGGCTTGAAATGTACCTCTTTGAATCAATTCCACTCAGTCATACTCGTATGTGAACGCTCGGTATCAGCTGTGCATCGACTGTGATGACCCGATAAGTCATCTTATGTTTTAGAACCTAATTCTATATTTTTGAAGCCTTAAATACCCTATTTTAGCCTTTCTCGATTTGCGTACACAGTCCGGGTGTCTTTCGGAAAGCTTTTATGTTAAAAACTGAGAAAATATGAAATTTTTGCCTTAAAATCCACTTGAGTTGACTTCGATCAACATTTTGAGCAAACTGACCCGAATTCATATTTTGACGGTCCCAGTGGTTCCGTATCGTGATTTGGGACTTGGGCGTATGCCCGAAATCGAATTCGGAAGTCCCTAGCTCGAGTTATCGCACTTTGTTAAAATTTGAAAGTTAAAGGCTTAATGATTTTGAAATATTTGACCGATGTTTGACTTTTTAAATATCGGGTCTGTAATTTGGTTCTGGAACCCGGTATAGGTCCAATACTATATTTATGACTTGTATGTCAAATTTGGTGAGAAACGAAGTTGGTTTGACATGATTCGGACGTCCGGTTGTGACAATATAAGTTTCAAAGTTTTCTTGAAAATTTCATTTGATTTGGTGTTCAATTCATAGTTCTAGGTATTATTTTGGCGATTTGATCACGCGAGCAAGTTCGTATGATGATTTTAGACTTGTGTGCATGTTTGGTTTGGAGCTCCGAGGGCTAGGGTGAGTTTCAGATAGGCTACAAAGTGGTTTGGACTTAGAAAACTCAGCTGGTTCTGCAATTTTTGGTAACTGGTATTTGATCTCGCAATTGTGAGATTAGTGTTCGCATTTGCGAACATTCCCCAATCCTGACAGGCTTGCATTTGCGAAGAATACCTGGGTCAGCATGAGTTCGCATTTGCGATCAAGAGGTCTCAATTGAGGGGAGGCCAGAGTTCGCATTTGCGAACATTACTTCGCATTTGCGAAGTGGGGCTGGGGAAAGCTTGGTCGCATTTGCGATCAATTTGGTCGCAAATGTGGAAGATCAATGTTTGCATTTGTGAACAAGTCATCGCAAATGCAATGAAAGCAGAGATGTGAAGGTCTTCGCATTTGCGATTGATTCTTTGCATTTGCGGGGTTCGCATTTGCGAACCCCAGGTCACAAATGCGAGATCTGCAACTGATCAAAATGGGACTTAGGCGGGATTTTGGTTCATTCTCTCAAATTTTCAAAACAAGAAACCCTAGAGGCAATTTTTCAAAGAATCTTTCTTTCCCAAATCATTGGTAAGTGATTCTAAACTAGTTTCTTTCAATCTTTCACTACATTTTCTAAGATTTCAACCAAAAATCTTGTGTTTTCATGGTGGAAAATGGGGGTTTTGGGTAGAATTAGGGATTTTTGTAAAATAGGGATTTAGACCTCAAATTGAGGTCGGATTCCAAAACAAGTGTTTATATTTTATGACTTTTACCCGATTCTGAGACGTGGGCCCGGGGAGGCTTTATTAATTAGATTAGTTTTTTATAGTTGTATTTATGGTATGTAATTGTTCTGGCTAGATTGAGCCATTCGGAGTCGGATATTCGTGGAAAGGTATTGTTACCGATTGATTGAGCTTGGTTCGAGGTAAGTGGCTTGCCTAACCTTATGTGGGGGAAATTCCCTTAGGATTTGGTATTGTTGTGATATGTGAGTGCCGTGTACGTGAGGTGACGAGTACGTACACCGGTTATTCGTTGTAAAGCCCGATTTATTTTACTGAGTAGCAACCTATTTTTCCTTTAATTTGAGTTATACCGTTTAAATGAGTATTAGTCTATTTTCATTCTTAATTGAGCTATTCCAATATGTGTAGTTATCCTGTTTAGTCTAATATCGCATGTCTACGTACTTTAACTGCTTATTTGAACTCTGTGAAGCAGGCCTAGTTGATTTCCTGCTTTCCCTTGTTCTTTATCAATATAACTGTAGAAATCTTGTTGTTAACTGTTGTATTTATCGGTTTGAGCTGTGTGTTTACTGTTGAGACTACGAGGTGGTTCCTTGGGAGTTCTCCCTGCACATTTACTTTTGAAACTACGATGTGGTTCCTCATGAGTTCTCCCTGCATATTTACTTTTGAAATTATGAGGCGGTTCCTCAGGAGTTCTCCCTGCATATTTACTTTCGAGACTACGAGGCGGTTCTTCGGGAGTTCTCCCTGCACATTTACTTTTGAGACTACGAGGTGGTACCTCGGGAGTTCTCCCTACATATTTACTTTTGAGACTACGAGGCAGTACCTCGGGAGTTCTCCCTGCACATTTACTTTTGAGACTACGAGGCAGTTCCTCGGTAGTTCTCCCTGTATATTTATTTTGGGACAACGAGACGGTATCTCGGGAGATCCCCTACTGTTTACCCCTGTGTGTTGTACTGTTGTCTCGATGTGTTTCCTTTTGTTAAATTTTAGTCTCTCATTATACTGTATATTCTCCTGCCATATTTATTATTTACTAGTGGGCTTGACCTGACCTCATCACTACTTGACCAAGGTTAGACTTGGCACTTATTGGGTACCATTGTGGTGTACTCATGCTACTTTTCTGCACATATTTTCGTGTGCAGATCCAGGTTCATCATACCAGCCTCGCTATTAGTTGTCCATTTTCTACTGTTCTGGAGACTTCAAGGTACATCTGCTCGCGTCCGCAGATCTCAGAGTCCCCCTCTATTCTCTCCTATGTCATTTACCTTCCGTATTTTTTTTATTAGACTCTGGTGTATAGAGATTCTAGTTTCCTTTTGTAGCTTGTGATTTATGATATTCCGAGTATTTAGAATACTGTGTATTACTAGAGTGTTGGTTATTGTACATGCCAAGCGACATTGTTACCAGTTATTTTTTTATCTGTTGCAGTTAGTTGTTAAGTTTTACTTTTATTTTGTTATTTTCACATTTTGTTAGGCTTACCTAGTCGTAGAGACAAGGTGCCATCACGACGTCTTACGGAGGGAGAATTGGGTCGTAACAAGTTGGTATGAGAGCTCTAGGTTCATAGGTGTCGTGAGTCACAAGCAAGTTTAGTAGAGTCTCACGGATTGGTACAGAGACGTCTGTATTTATCTTCGGGAGGCTATGGAACTGTTAGGAAAAATATTACACTTCTTTGATTCCTTGTCGTGCGAAATTGTTGTCTTCGAAAATCTAAACTTCTGTACTCTATTCTCTCAAGATGATGAGGACACGTACAGGAGGATCTGATGATTTGGAACCCGCTCCCCCTGCTAGAGCTGCGAGAGGTCGGGGTTGGGGTAGAGGCCGATTACGTCCACGCGGTGCAGCTAGAGCACCCGCACGAGCCGTTACAGAGGAGCCCCTAGTAGCTCCAGCTGGAGGGCAGACACCTGAGACACCTGTTGCTGCACCAGCCCTCCAGGAGACTCTAGCCCAGTTTCTGAGCATGTTCAGCACCTTAGCTCAGGCTGGATTGATTCCACTTGCTCCTGCCACATCTCAGGCCGGGGGAGGAGCAGCGGGTTCAGGCCGAATAAAGTTCCAGAGATTATACCGATGCAGCCGGTAGATTCAGCTCAGCCTGAGGTTAGGGCAGCAGCTTTTGAGGCGGAGCAGCTCAGACTTGAGAGGTACAAGAAGGACCACCCTCCTACCTTCAGTGGATTGGCACCAGAGGATGCCCAGGATTTTTTGGAGGAGTGTCACCGTATTCTCTGTACGATGGGTATAGCAGAGTCGAGTGGGGTTTCTTTTACTACATTCAAGCTTAGAGGAGCAGCCTATCAGTGGTGGCGTACTTATGAGTTGGGTAGTCCGGCTGAGGCAACTTCACTTACATGGACTCAGTTCTCGGACATGTTTTTGAGAGAGTATGTCCCTCAGAGCCTCAGGGACGCTTGGTGCACAGAGTTTGAGCAGTTGTGCCAGGATGCTATGACTATGTCAGAGTATGCAGTTTGCTTCAGTGATTTGGCCCAATATGCACCAGCCTTGGTTGCCACAATGAGAGGGTTCGCCAGTTTATTAAGGGACTCCACCCCAGAATCAGGCTTAGCATGGCCCAGGAGTTGGAGATGGATATTTCTTACCAGCAGGTTATGAGTATTGCTAGGAGATTTGAGGGTATGCTTGCTTGGTAGAGAGAGGAGAGGGAGGCCAAGAGGTCTCGAGAGTCTGGCACTTATAGTGGTACTCATGCCCTAACTGCAGTTCGTCATGGTAGGGGTTATGTGAGTCACCCCGTTCATTCAGATCTTCCAGCCACCAGTGGTATTCCAGCCCTTCTAGGCCCTAGGAGCCTTATTTTGCACCGCTAGTGTCTAGTGTGCCTCCTGTACATGGTGCTTTTAGTGGTCAGTCCAGCAGACCTGGCCCGAGCCAATCACATCAGCCACGCTCTCCAAGAGCTTAATTTGAGTGTGGCGACACCCGCCATATGGTGAGTGATTACCCCAGAATTAGGACGGGTGCACCTCCACAAACTTCTCAGCCACCGCGTGCTCCACCGGGTCCTCAGGCTATGATTACAGCACCAGCTACCACCCCACCTGCTCAGCCAGCTCGAGGTGGAGGTTAGGGAGGTAGAGGTTGCCCTAGAGGGGGATGCCAGGCCAGATATTATGCTCTTCCTGCTCGTATAGAGGCAGTTGCTTCCGAATCTATCATTACAGGTATTGTTCCGGTCTGTCATAGGGATGCGTCAGTCTTATTTGATCTAGGCTCTACATATTCCTATGTGTCCTCTTATTTTACCCCGTACTTGGGCATATCTCGGGATTCCTTGAGTTCCCCTATTTATGTGTTTACTCCTGTGGGAGATTCTCTTGTTGTAGACTGCGTGTATCGGTCGTGTTTGATTGCTCTTAGTGGTTTTGAGGCCATAGCCGATTTATTATTGCTCAGTATGGTAGACTTTAATGTTATTTTGGGCATGGACTGGTTGTCGCCCCATTATGCTATTCTTGATTGTCACGCCAAAACTGTGACGCTGGCTATGCCAGGATTACCGTGATTAGAGTGGAGAGGTACCTTAGAGTATACTCCTAGCAGAGTTATTTCATTTCTTAAAGCTCAACGAATGGTTGAGAAGAGGTGTGATGCGTATCTAGCTTATGTGTGAGATGTCAGTATTGATAGCCCTATAGTTGAGTCAGTTCTAGTAGTGAGGGACTTTCCGGATATTTTTCCAACTGATCTTCCGGGCATGACGCCCGACAAAGATATTGATTTTGGCATTGATTTGTTGTCGGGCACTCATCCGATCTCTATTCCTCCTTATCGTATGGCTCCTCCTGAGTTGAAGGAGTTGAAGGAGCAGTTACAGGAGTTGCTTGATAAGTGCTTCATTCAGCCCAGTGTGTCACTTTGGGGTGCTCCTGTCTTGTTTGTGAAGAAAAAGGATGGTTCTATGCGTATGTGCATTGATTATTGCCAGCGGAACAATGTTACAGTTAAGAACAGGTATCCATTGCCTCGTATTGATGTTTTATTTGTTCAGCTACATGGTACCAGGGTGTTTTCCAAGATTGATTTACATTCCGGCTATCATCAGTTGAAGATTCGGGAGCCAGATATCCCGAAGACTGCTTTCAGGACTCGGTATGGTCACTACGAGTTCCTTGTGATGTCATTTCGGCTGACCAATGCCCCAACAAATTTTATGTACTTGATGCACAGCGTGTTCCGGCCTTATCTTGACTCATTTGTCATTGTGTTTATTGACGACATTCTGGTGTACTCCCGGACTCGGGAGGATCATGAGCATCACCTAATGATTGTGCTTCAGACCTTGAGAGAAAAGAAGTTATATTCAAAATTTTCAAAGTGTGAGTTTTGGCTAGACTCAGTGGAATTCTTGGGTCATATAGTATCGAGTTATGGGATCCAGGTGGATCCGAAGAAGATTGAAGCAGTGCAGAGTTAACCCAGACCATCCTCAGCTACAGAGATCCGAAATTTTCTTGGTTTGGCGGGGTATTACTGTCAATTTGTAGAGGGTTTCTCATCTATTACAGCATCTATGACTAGGCTGACCCAGAAGGGTGCTCCGTTCAGATGGACAGAGGAGTATGAGGAGAGCTTTCAGAAGCGCAAGACAACTTTAACTACAGCCCCGGTATTGGTATTGCCTACAGGTTCGGGGTCTTATACTGTATATTGTGATGCATTGCGGATTAGTCTCGGCGTGGTGTTAATGCAGGATGGTAGGGTGATTGCCTACGCATCCAGACAACTGAAGGTGCATGAGAAGAACTATCTTGTCCATGACCTTGAGTTAGCAGCTATTTTTCATGCCTTAAAGATTTGACGGCACTATTTGTATGGTGTCCCTTGTGAGATTTGCACCGATCACCGAAATTTGCAGCATCTGTTCAAACAGAAGGATCTTAACTTACGTCAGCGGAGGTGGTTGGAGCTCCTTAAAAATTATGACATTACCATTTTGTACCATCCCAGGAAGGCCAATGTGGTGGCGGATGCTTTGAGTCATCGGGCGGAGAGTTTAGGGAGCTTAGCATATCTACCACCAGCAGAGAGGCCAATGATGTTGGATGTTCAGGCCTTAGCCATCCAGTTTGTGAGATTGGATATTTCTGAGCCGAGTCGAGTATTGGCTTGTGTGGTCTATCGGTCTTCTCTTTATGATCGTATCAGGGAGCGTTAGTATGATGACCCCCATCTGCTTATCCTTAAGGACACGGTCCAGCACGGTGACGCTAAGGAGGTCACCACTGGGGATGATTGTGCATTGTGGATGCAGGGCAGGTTATGTGTTCCCAATGTAGATGGTTTGTGCGAGTTGATTCTCCAGGAGGCTTACAGTTCATGGTATTCCATTCTTCCGGGTGCCACGAAGATGTATCAGGACTTGAGGCAGCATTACTGGTGGAGGGGAATGAAGAAGGACATAGTGGAGTATGTAGCTCAGTGTCGAAATTTCCAGCAGGCGAAGTACGAGCATTAACGGCCAAGTGGGTTGCTTCAGAAGTTAGAGATTCCGGAGTGGAAATGGGAGCGGATCACTATGGATTTTGTTGTTGGGCTTCCCCGGACTCAGCGGAAGTTTGATGCAGTTTGGGTAATTATAGATAGGCTGTCTAAGTCAGCTCATTTCATTCCTGTGATGACTACCTATTCTTTCGAGCAGCTGGCTCGAGTTTATATCCGCGAGATTGTCAGGCGAGCAGCTGGCTCGAGTTTATATCTGCTAGATCATCAGGCTTCAGGGCGTACCGGTATCCATCATCTTTGACCGGGGTACACAGTTTACATCACTGTTCTGGGGAGGGGGGGGCGTACAGTATGAGTTGGGTACTCGAGTTGAGCTGAGCACAACATTTCACCCTCAGACGGATGGGCAGTCTGAGTGCACTATTCAGATATTAGAGGATATGCTCCGTGCGTGTGTGATGGAGTTTGGAGGTTCGTGGGATCAGTTCTTGCCACTTGCGGAGTTTTCCTACAACAACAGTTATCGGTCGAGCATCCAGATGGCATAATATGAGGCTCTGTATGGTAGGCAGTATCAGTCTCCAGTGGGTTGGTTTGAGCCAGGCGAGGCTAGATTATTGCGTACAGACTTGGTTCAAAATGCTTTAGAATAGATTAAGGTGATTCATGATCGACTTTGCACAGTCCAGTCCAGATAGAAGAGTTATGCGGACCGGAAGGTTCGCGATATTGCATTCATGGTTGGTGAATGTGTCTTGCTCTAGTTGTCACCCATGAAGGGTGTGATGAGGTTCGGAAAGAAGGGCAAGTTGAGCCCTAGGTATATCGGGCCTTTTAAGATTCTTGAGAGAGTGGGGGAGGTGGCTTACAGTCTTGCGTTGCCACTGGGTTTATCAATAGTTCATCTGGTGTTTTATGTGTCCATGCTCCGGAAGTATCACGGCGATCTGTCCCATGTGTTAGATTTCAACTCTGTCGAGTTGGACAAGGATTTGACTTACGAGGAAGAGCCGGTGGCTATTCTAGCCCGGCACGTTCGTCAATTGAGGTCGAAGAGTTATCCTTCAGTCCGAGTGCAGTGGAGAGGTCAGCCCATCTAGGCAGCTACTTGGGAGTTTGAGTCGGACATGTGGAGTATATATCCCCACCTTTTCACCAGCCCAGGTATATTTTTATGTCCGTTCGCGGACGAACGATTATTTTAGAAGTGGAGATTGTGATGACCTGATATGTCATCTTATGTTTTAGAACCTAATTCTGCACTTTGAAGCCTTAAATGCCTCATTTTAGCCTTCCTTGATTTGCGTGCACAGTCCGGGTGTTTTTCCGAAAAGCTTTTATGTTAAAAACTGAGAAAATATGAAATTTTTACCTTAAAATCTACTTGAGTTGACTTTGATCAATGTTTTGAGTAAACTGACCAGAATTCATATTTTGACGGGTCCCGGTGTTTCCGTATCGTGATTTGGGACATGAGCGTATGCCCGGAATCGAATTCGGAAGTCCCTAGCTCGAATTATCGCACTTAGTTGAATTTTGAAAGTTAAAGGCTTAATGATTTTGAAATGTTTGACTTTTTGGATATCGAGTCCGTATTTTAGTTTTGGAACCCGGTATAGGTCCAATACTATATTTATGATGTGTCTGTCAAATTTGGTGAGAAACGGAGTTGGTTTGACGTGATTCGGACATCCGGTTGTAAAAATAGAAGTTTCAAAGTTTTCTTTAAAATTTCATTTGATTTGGTGTTCAATTCGTAGTTCTAGGTGTTATTTTGGCGATTGGATCGCGCGGGCAAGTTCGTATGATGATTTTAGACTTGTGTGCATGTTTGGTTTGGAGCCCCGAGGGCTCGGGTGAGTTTCGGATAGGCTACAGAGTGGTTTGGACTTAGAAAACTCAGCTGGTTCTGCAATTTCTAGTAACTGGTGTCTGATCACGCAATTGCGAGATCAGTGTTCGCATTTGCGAAGAGTACCTGGGTCAGCATGAGTTCGCATTTGCGATCAAGAGGTCACAATTGCGGGGAGGCCAGAGTTCGTATTTGCGAACAATACTTCGCATTTGCGATGTGGGGCTGGGGCAGGCTTGGTCACATTTGCGATCAATTTGGTAGCAAATGCGGAAGATCAATGTTCGCATTTGCGAACAAGTCATCACAAATGCGATGAAAGCAGAGATGTGAAGGTCTTCGCATTTGCGATTGATTCTTCGCATTTGCGGGGTTCGCATTTGCGAACCCCAGGTCGCAAATGCGACATCTGCAACTGATCAAAATGGGACTTAGACGGGATTTTTGTTCATTCTCTCAAAGTTTCAAAATAAGAAACCCTAGAGGCGATTTTATAAAGAACCTTTCTTCCCCAAATCATTGGTAAGTGATTCGAAACTAGTTTCTTTAAATCTTTCACTACATTTCCTAAGATTGCAACCAAAAATCTTGTGTTTTCATGGTAGGAATTGGGGGTTTCGGGTAGAATTAGGGTTTTTTGTAAAATGGGGATTTAGACCTCAAATTAAGGTCAGATTCCAAAACAAATTATATAACCGGGCTCGTGAATGAATGTGTGTTCATATTTTTGTGACTTTTACCCGATTCTGAGACGTGGGCCCGAGGAGGCTTTTTGGGGCGATTTTCTAATTTCTTGCTTTAGCTTTGATTTCATTAATTAGATGAGTTTCTTATAGTTTTATTTATGGCGTGTAATTGATTCTGGCTAGATTTGGGCTATTCGGAGTCGAATATTCGCGGAAAGGCATTGTTACCGATTGATTGAGCTTGGTTCGAGGTAAGTGGCTTGCCTAACCTTGTGTGGAGGAAATTTCCCTTAGGATTTGGTACTGTTGTGATATGTGAGCGTCGTGTACGTGAGGTGACGAGTACGTACACGGGCTATTTGTTATAAAACCCAATTTATTTTACTTAGTAGCAACATGTTTTTCCTTTAATTTGAGTTATACTGTATTAATGAGTATTAGTCTATTTTTATTCTTAATTGAGCTATTCCAATATGTGTAGTTATCTTGTTTAGTCTAATATCGCATGTCTACGTGCTTTAACTGCTTATTTGAACTCTGTGAAGCATGCCTAGTTGATTTCCTGCTTTCCCTTGTTCTTTATCAGTATAACTGTAGAAATCTTGTTGTTAACTGTTGTATTTATCGGTTTGAGCTGTGTGTTTACTTTTGAGACTACGAGACGCTTCCTAAGGATTTCTTCCTGCACGTTTACTTTTGAGACTACGAGGCGATTTCTCGGGAGTTCTCTCTGCACATTTACTTTTGAGACTGCGAGGCAGTTCCTCGGGAGTTCTCCCTGCACATTTACTTTTGAGACTACGAGATGGTACCTCGAGAGTTCTCCTTACATATTTACTTTTGAGTCTATGAGGCGGTACCTCGGGAGTTCTCCCTGTATATTTATTTTGGGACTACAGGACGGTATCTCGGGAGATCCCCTGCTGTTTACCCCTGTGTCTTGTACTATTGTCTCACTGTGTTTCCTTTTGTTAAATTATAGTCTCTCGTTATACTGTATATTCTCCTGCCTTATTTATTATTTACCAGTGGTCCTGACCTGACCTCGTCACTACTCGACCGAGGTTAGGCTAGGCACTTACTGGGTACTATTGTGGTGTACTCATGCTACTCTTCTGCACATGTTTTCGTGTGCAGATCCAGGTTCATCATACTAGCCTCGCTATTAGTTGTGCACTTGCTGCTGTTCCAAAGACTTCAAGGTACATCTGTTCGCGTCCGCAGACCTCGAAATCCCCCTCTATTCTCTCCTATGTTATTTACCTTCCGTATTTTTTTTTATTGGACTATGGTGTATAGAGATTCTAGTTTCCTTCTGTAGCTTGTGACTTATGATGTTTCGGGTTTTGGGAATACTGTGTATTACTAGAGTGTTGGTTATTGTACATGCCAAGAGGCAATGTTACCAGTTATTTAGTTACCTATTGTAGTTAGTTGTTAAGTTTTACTTCCATTTTGTTATTTTCGCATTTTGTTACGCTTACCTAGTCGTAGAGACTAGGTGCCATCACGACGTCTTACGGAGGGAGAATTGGGTCGTGACATCAATGGCTTGTGATTATATGAACGAGGTTCTAGATGTGTATTCTGTGTTTTGGTGATGGGCCAATCTAGAGGACTTGAGGTCAGGTTTATACCGCAGCTTAGGCTCGGTAACTTCAGTTGTGTGAAATTGTAAATTTGGACTCAAATGTCCGGTAATGTCCCTATGAGTGAAATTTATGGCTCGATGAGCGGTGGAATGGCTATATGATAAGTATGATGTGACGGCGAGATGTGTTCAGATTGGTTGAATATGAATAATAAAGTTTACTTGTGACTCAAGAGTTTGCTATTGGGTACTTGACTCCTGTCTTGATTTAACGTATAGTCTCGAGTTGTGAGTGTGTTGAAGGATCTTTCACGTTGTTAAATTGTGGGACAAATTAAATTCTTATGTCTTATCAATGAGTTTGGACTCAAGAAGGTTAAGTGATTATGTAGTAGTTGTGGCTGTAAAAGGGTATAGAAAGATGCCAGTTTGAGGCGAAGCAGGTGGGTTATCACCTGCGGGGTAATTTATGTATGTATGATCCTTATAATGTTGAGTGGAGAGTATCTTTTCTACCAGCGGAGTGTATGTGTTGGGATTTGAATTTGAATCTGGGTGAGAAAGTTGACTTGACTGTCAAGAGAATAAATACGAGATTAGCGGATGATTGAGGTATTTTATGGTTAGTGTTGCATGAGCTTGAGAAGAATTTTCGTTAAACTGACTGCAGTATCATTGCAGTAATATGGTATGGGTATTGTGAGTTGTCAGATGTTTTATTCTACGGCTTTGAGCCAAGTGTGGGAGCCTACTATTGACAATTCAATTTCTCGGTTATGTGTTAAATACTAGTTTTGGGTCAGAGGCATAACTGTGTATCCGTTATGACTTGCGGAGGTTGAGATCGAGGATGACTCGATTAAGGAAATTCATGGATACGGGTTACATTGCACTTTATGAAAATAGGAAAATCATAGAATGATTAAGTTGTTATTTTGAAGGATGTAATGCGCACGAAGTATGAATTTGATTGGTGGTGTTAAGGAAGGGTTACTTCTTTGGGTGTTGTTATGCTAATGGGGCATGTGTCTTTCGGTCCGTTTGGGCGGTGCAATTTAGATTTGAGAAAAGTGGGTAACTCTCGAGAAGGTTCTAATGGGTTCGAGATTTATATATAGCAATTAAGAATTTTTCCGGACTTGTGTGTGGATAGAATCTGAGATTTGCATTTGATGATGGCAGGACTTGCGTTAATTCTGTATGACTATGGATTCTATATTTCAGTATAAGAAAGGTAAAAGAACAATTTTAAGTTCATATAAGGTCTTTTCAGAGTGGATGTCTTGGTTGTGGTATTAATAGAGGATAATTATGATGTGGTGAGCCTTTACAGATATTTTGGTGGCAATATTCTTGGGTTTGGTGACCTGCGTGGCTTGGTCGAGTTAGAGGAATTCAGTTATTATAGTTTGGTTATGTGCAAATGGATTTCAAAGTGCTCTTGATGGTTTCTACCATGGTTTGAGCCGGATATTCTCTACCGGTGTAGGGAACGTATTGTGTATTGTGATTTTCTCCTGGAAGGAGGTAAGAGGAAGGTTTCTAACTAACCGGGTATGTAAATTGCTGGTGACTCAGAGTTGATAATGAGATTCTTGTACTTGTCACTTGATGACATGATAGATGTGGTGTGTTGTGCGGGATTACGATTTACATGTACAAGGTGGCAGTTCATTCTTGAAGGGAAGGTCACGAATTCTGGACAAAATAGTCAGTTTCAGATATTTAGATGAATGTCATAACTACTCGGTAATCCCTAAGAAGGGTGCGCATTTCAGAAGGCACATTGTGTTTTTGACTTTCGGATGTTCATCGGTATTGCGGTACTCACCTGGTTGATCGACTGCTGATATTCATATTTTGCTATGTGGCATGGAAGAATTATAAAAGTATTCCTTGTGGGATGATCGTGTATGAGAGATGTGTTAGACATTCGGGCGGTGGAGTTGGGATCAGATATGGTGATTCATGTATTCTATGGATTTGGAGACTGGGAGTTCTTAGGAGCAGATTGTTTAGTGGTTGTGGACTGTGAAGTTGTGGCCAAAGCTAGCCAGATAATAGTATGCGTTATGATTTATTCATTGTGGAGTTTCGGAGGGTTATTTATCTATTTGTGGGTGACCAGAGTTGATTTTGGGGTCCATTGTTAGGCCCAATGAGGATGTGTATTCTACATCGGGTCGGATTTGTTGACTCCGAACTGCTATTGTTGAGGAATATGCCATTCAGTTAGAATTGATTTTATTCGTATCTGATATGTTCTATGTGTTACTCTTCCATGCTATGAGGGGTTGTGATTCATTAGTTATATGCACACATGATGCGGTTCTGTTTGGGCCTTATAGCGGAATTCGAGTGAGATGGTGATTGGGGTGTGTAATGGTGGATTACGCCTTGGTTATGGTCTTTCCAGGATGTGGTATATTGTGTTAATTGGCTTCTCCATGGTTATGGTCATGCATTGTGTGTACTTGATGTCGAATTGCATATAGTTATTGATTTTGAGTATTATGGCGTGAGGTATTTCATATGGACCGGTGTTTGGATGGTCACGCATTGCAGAGGGGCTATGTTGGGATATGATCCTTTGTGTTAGATTCGTGTGTCTTGGTCCTGCTATGTGTGATGGGTTCATAGCATTGTGTTGTGGTGGTACTTGTTGAGCTTGCGAGACGGTTCTCTTATTTGAGTCATTTTCCCTGATTGAGTACATTTGAATTGTTGCTTGTTGGTGCACAGATTGCACGGTTGTGACTTTAGGTTGTATTGGTCTTGCATGTCAATATAATAGTTGTGTTTGATGAGATAAGGTCATTGGACCTAGAATGGATACTATCGAATTTGATTACGGTATGTTTGGAAGAATAACATCGGAAGTCGGCTTAGGACTTGGCTTTGGTTACCGTCGGACAAGAGAGAGCTTC